>NC_091122.1:2657500-2807500 GCF_040183065.1 Periplaneta americana
AAAGCTTCACTGACAGGAACACGTTTCACTTACTCAACACACTTCACTGACACAACACACTTCACTGACACAACATAATTCTTCACTGATACAGCACACTTCACTGACACAACATAATTCTTCACTGATACAACACACTTCACTGACACAACACACTTCACTGACACAACATAATTCTTCACTGATACAACACTTCAATAACAAAATATCAATTACACCCTTTAAATACTGTGTATAATTATCGTCTATTAGAAGGTCATTAAGCCTATTTTTAAATACATTTTTGGTTGTTGGTAAAGCCTTTAGTAAGTCTGCAGGTAAAGCATTCCAGTCCTTGATAGTACGATTGAAAAAAGAAAACTTTCCAGTGTCCGTCCTCTGTCTTCTTTCCCTCAGTTTATATGAGTGGTCGTTCCTTGAAGAGTAATTTAATTAAAGAAGGTTTTAAAATGAGAGCCAGGTATATTATTATTTCTTTTTGTAATGATGCTATTTATGGGTACCGCTAGCATAAATAAATACATGAGCCATACTAAAGCTCTAAATACTAACAGCTAGAAGTGTTGTTAACAAACACACTTGTCTACAATACTCAGTAGCTTCGTCCTCATACCAGAACTTCTGGGAAAGGATATCGTTGTCGTCTTTAGATCAACAACAGAACATAATAATTGTTGGAGTTCTCGAATCACTAAAATGCTCTCTATAAATCTGTAGATCCTTGAAGAACAGTAAACAATAAGTAATTTATATTGGGAAGCAAGCTGACAAATGGCAGTGCAGACAACAGTGTCTCTCAGAACTCAGGTCGCTGTGTGTTCTGTGCAGGTTTGGAGTAGTCATCATTTGCTTATTCGTGCTCACCTCTGCGTTTTCGTACCTCCTCGGTTCCTGTAAGCGAAAGCAGCAAAACCTGATCCGCATCAGAAACGTGTCCACGCCAGCCACCATCCCTGTCATCAGCACGGTGAGCGGCCCTGGCGGTATCATCCAGCCCATGATCCAGTACAAGAAGAAGCCACACCGCAAGTCCATGCAGGCCACCGCGTTCATCACCAAGTGAGGAGGCTTTACTACTATCATCATTATCATCATCATCATCATCATCATACTTTGGGTTCTTTTTGGCCCATTCTGCCTCCAAATTACAGTATCGTCTCTATAATATTATTTAAATTTAATTGTTATTGAATAATTTCAAGGGAAAAATTTGTTTCGGGGCCGGGTATCGAACCCGGGACCTTTGGCTGAGCGCCCCAACGCTCTACCGACTGAGCTACCCAGGAACTACACCAGACACCGGCTCAATTTATCCCTTTATATCCACATACCTCAAGTGGACTGACAAGACGTCAAAGACCCAACATTGAGTGCACACAAACTCTGTGTGACTTGAATTGTGGTTTTCTGTTGACAAACAGTGACGAATATTATGCAAATCTGGCTTTCAGGTATAGCTCCCTGTGAAGTCATAAAGGGTTTGTGTGCACTCAATATTGGGTCTCTGAGTATGTGGATATAAAGGCAAAAATTAAGCTGGTTTTTGGTGTAGTTCCTGGGTAGCTCAGTCTGTAGAGCATTGGCACGCTCACAAGCAAACGTTCTGATGGGGGCAGATAAAAAAGTTAAGTTTTTTTCTTCCACCATGTTAATAATTCCAAAAGAAGTGCTTATACAAATTTTGGCCACTCGACCGCAATTACGAGGCCGTCCAGAAAGTGATTTTCCCTGGGGCATTTTATAGAAAAAGCACAATTGAATGGAAATATTTATTGAAACAGATACAGCAATTGTTGCGCTATTTGTCAACATATCCCCACTGGAATTGAGACATTTGTCATACCATGGGATCAATTTGTGTGTCGTGGAAGTCAGCCGCCTCAGATCGGAACCAGTGTTTGACTGCGTCTGCACCTCTCTCTGTCAATCCCATGATATGACAAATGTCTAGTTCCGGTGGAAAATATGTTGAAAAATAGCTAAAAAATTGCTGTGTCTGTTCCAATAAATTTGTCAATGAAATTGTGTTCTTTTTCTGTTAACGGCCCCTGGCGAACTTATTTTTTACGGCCCTCGTAATTGCGGTCGAGTGGCCAAAATTTGTATAAGCACTTCTTTTCACATTATTAACATGGTGGAAGAAAAAAATTTAACATTTTTATCTGCCCCCATCAGAACGTTTGCTTGTCAGCCAAAGGTCCCGGGTTCGATACCCGGCTCCGGAACAATTTTTCTCTTGAAATTATTCAAATCTGCTTCACAGGGAGTTTTACCTGAAAACCAGATTTGCATTTATTATTACTGTTGATTCCATCCCATCTTTGGAGACCCTGCACTTCTGTACAACCCTGTAGGGTGTATTTTTGTATTGCTTTGGTACCTTAGTCTGTTATTTTCCATTCTTGATTGGTATACACTGTCAGCCAATTAAATACTACTAGGATGTAATGTTGAAGACAGAAGAAATTCCAAACTTTAGCAATCAATCAATCAATCAATCAATCAATCAATCAATCATATTTTGGTGTTAACAAATCTGAATGACTTTTCAGCTCTGATTTGCGCGTGGAGGATTTTGCCGGGCCGTTAGACCCTCCATATCCAGCGATCCAACCGGTGACAATAGTCAGGGGGAATGTGCCCCCTCAAGGCTTTAGGCAAACCACGAGCTACACGGAACTGGTGCTGCCTCCAGGTTACGTGGACACAGAACACTACAAGAGACCGTTATGAAGTCAGGACCTCCTGCTGCGAGATGGGACTGCAAGGTGCCCTCTGACTTATGTGACCTTCATTGCTGTGTATAAATATTCCTTGCCACTCCATTGGTTGTTTTATTCAATCTCCATGTAAAATGGGTGAATTGATTATTTTATTTATTGCATTACAAATGGACAGATGCCCAACGGTAATGTTAATACAGTACAAAATGGAACAAACACAACTTACACAAAAAAGAAATACGAAATACAACACAAAAAACACAACAAAATACAAAACGAAACACAAAACAACAAAACAAAGCAATTACAAAACAATGATCTGTCTGACACATTCTTATTTCAATTGTTAAAGAAATTTGTTTTGATTCGTTGATTTCTACTTTTGTGGGAAAAATAATTTCTAGATTAACTTACTGTGATAAGCTGAAAGCACGTGAACTAACATGTCCATCGCCAAACACCGTTATTCTAATCAATTAACTCTACTTTCTATTTTCAAGCATTAATGTTTCTGTGAAATGCTCTTGGAATTATTAAAATAACAGAAATTGCTTTTGTAGGTTAGCCCACTATTTCGTCTTTTTGTTTCTATCGCCATCTGCATTATAGATTGGCAAGACCTGCTGATTTGTTCCAGTTGAAAGTATATTCTGTTCATTTTTAATAAAACACCGTTTCAATTTTTATTTCTTTTTCCCTTGATGGGGTCTTTAACTTGTCATTTTTCACCCCGAATCATAGACCACTTAGTTCCTCATAGACTATCCAGAGTGCACCACTGGCAGTGGGTTTACATTCTACTGGCGATTATTGTAATGTCACAGGAAATTGGAGCACCCCAAGAAAACCTGTGTTGCCTAGACCACGGGGCTTGCCCAACAGAACTTATAAATTCAGGGTGAAACGAGATTTGAACCCAGGTTCCCAGCTTATAAGCCCAGCTCCCTAGCATGAGTCACTGTGGCGATCATTTTGAAATTATAAATTATTACATTACAAAATTGTAAGCCTATAAAATTAAACTGCTAGAAAGTTAAAAAATTATGGATTAAATTTAATTTCTTTTGGTGAAATTAGTCCTGCAGTCTTTCAGTTGCTCATCCTGGAGTCCTTGGGTTATGGTTATGGAGTATTTTTGTAATTCTGTGTCAGGTATTCCCTCCACATTACCTAACCATTTCTCTCTGTAGTTTTTTATTTTGTTTTTCTACTTCCATGCCTGCATTCGTTGCAGTGGCGGCTCCTGCATATTTCATAAGAGGAGGAAAGAAATTAACAGCACTAAATGACACCTTCTTGAATGAAACATGCTACAAATTAGCCTACATGCATACATGTAAGACCAGGTAGTGTTGGGGTTGGCCTTCCCTTCTGTATAGCAATAATCTGTTCTTGTAAACTGAGTTTCCTAAATTGTCCAAAATATATTATGATTTCACTTCCATTCATTGTTGAATAATTGCACAAATTAACAATTACAAGGAAATTCACCTCGTAGCATTTTTCACGCACACTACAGCATCACACGTGTTGGAAGAGACCAGCTAATAACACGTAACTGGAACTGTTTTACGGAAATGGGAATGAGAAATAATCTGTTAGGAAAGGGAGAACACTGCACCCACCCACGTGGTCTGTGTTGCCACATGTACATTTTACAAGTTCAGTATCACATGCTTTTGAAGAATGTCAGTTCTTGTAAAGTCATACTACCATTATTGTTCAAAGCTGCCGGTGGCCGATTAATTTTTTATGTTAAAAATAATGTAGTTTGCAGTACTTTCAATTTCAAAACTAACAACTTGGTTGTTGTGCTGTCTAGTAGACAATGAATGGAAGTGAATTTCAGGGGCCAAAAAGATCTGCGATACTAACGTAGAACTACTTCCTCTTTGTTTCATATAAATCCAACTTCAACTTTCAGATATCCTCGAAAATTTCAAACCATGAATAGTAGCCTATATAAAGTGCAGTGAATAATATATTTTAATTTATAATTAAAAAAAAAAGTTTATATGATGTCTTTCATAGCGTTGCGTTAAAACTGTTTTTATTGTGTCTCCTCCTAGATGTGTTATAGTCCGGTTGAATGCAACATCGTTAGATGGCAGCGGTAGCGAGCTTGCTGCACGACCAGTCGGTTTCTACTTCCCGCCCATGCGCTGATTCAGAGGAGGATCTCCTCCCTCTCCGTTCATTTACTCGCCTTAAAACTCTGCTTCTTTCTCTGGCCGCTAGCGCGCTGTTGTCAATGTGTGTTAACTGCAGTAAAGGAGGAATGGATTGACTTTCCTCCACACAAACAATCTCGCATCCTTCTCACAGTTTTCTAGCAGCACATGAGCGTGCATCGTTTAAAACTCGATCAACCGAGGTTTTCTTATAGCTGTGAACTTAAAAATTATCGAATCTTCCCTGAATTTCAAGGCATATATTTCATTTGGTATTTACTTTCAAAAGAAGAAAAATGTGAGGAGGACGTTCCTCCCTTCCCTCCCCCGAGGAACCGCCACTGATTCGTTGTCTTTTTTTCTTCAGCCTGTGAACATTCCTATATGAATTGCTATATTGCTGAAGCAATTTCATTTAAGTTGTATTATTGCAATGAATTGTCACCTAAGTCAGAGGAAAGCATTCTTATACATACAGCATGTTCTGTCTCTAAGACAGTCCTTTTCATCATCATACACCAAAGTGTTGCCGGTGCCATAAGTCAAGGAATAACAATCAAACCCTTGCGAGAAGTGCAACCATCTTCACTTTTACTTCTCTTGAAAGGAGAGTGAAGCCAATGGCTGTTACTGGAGCACAGCTTGTGAGAGGGAAATCCAAATGGATCCAGTTGCTTATGTTTGTCAAACTGAAGTGTCTGTGCCTTCATCGGTAGGAAAATTTATGTTAGCGGAACGTTTATTTTGATTTGATCAACGATTGTACAAGCTTGAATTACTTTGAGCAAATTTAGTATATAGGGCTTTCATTTCAACACTTCCCAGTCTAAATAACTAATTATTTAAATTGAATTCAATTTAAACAAAAAACACGTGAATTTACATATTGAGGGGAAGTCTGAAACCAGTATCTTTATACTTCAATATGAAAGAGCATTCAATTGTTCATACACCTCATTCGTTTGTTTTCGCAGCTTTTGTTTTCTATCGTTGCCTGGCAACCTGTACTTTTGTTATTACCAGTTGACTGTAGGATGAAAACACAGCTTATTTTGTGTAATTTCATAAATTTGATCAATGGGAATGATTTATGAAATGCGATCACTCGAGAAATACTATTTATTCATGGTTCTGCCTTCATTTTGTTTGCCATTCTTAAGGGGAGAGGATGGTATTTTTTTCCTATTAGGTGTAAATTATTAATTTTTTGTATGTAAAGAGCTCATAGCTGTGGCAACTCTACCAAATAAAAACATTAAAAAAAAAAAAATTATTTGAGGCCCAAATTTGAAAAAAGCATACCCAATGCAGGATTGTACTAAAACTGATATATCATAACCGTTTTTAAAGATAGATTCAAACAGTTTTTGCAATATATTTGCAAAAGTGTGTGCTACAAACTGTCTGTAACAGAATTTTGATATTAGTCCCTACGTTTGTAAAATAAACAATTAAAATTTAATAACAATTTTCTGATTTCCTTTCTTGCAAACAAACGGACGTATTTTTTAAATGAAATCAATTAACAAAATTCTCTTACAGAAAAAAGTTTCCTAATAGTTTAAGGAATGTGTTTTCTAAATTTCATGCATATATCTGTAATAGTTCAGAAATTATATCCATTTTGTCTGGCAATGTAGCAAAAAAAAAAAATGAAGTTACTGGAAACCGTTAAAAGCGGGCATGTGATTTAAAAATCAATAGCGCAGGAAGTTTAAAAATGACGTCTCAACATCCGATAAGGGCACAAATATCCACAAAATGTTATGCGATGCATTCCACACATATCAAAGGGTATTTTAAAGAAAAACAAATTTTTTGAAAATTTAATTTACCAGAAACAACAATAAAAGTGGGCGAGTGATTTAAAAATCCATAATGCAGGAAGTTTAAAAATGACGATCCACACATATCACAGAGTATTTTAAAGAATATCTTTTTTTTGAAGATTTAGTCATTTTTCATAAAAAATACCATCCTCTCCCCTTAAATAGCATCTTTGTAGTTTCACTGTTATAACTTATAAACGCTACAGAGAACTGCTTGAAACGAAAGAATGACGAAATCTCGACCACATGCTTGCAGTATCTTTTGTTTCTGTGTTAACTTTTTCTGCCACTTAATTTGGAGCGTCCTACAGTCGGAAAAATTCAAGCAACCACTGAACTCTGGAGACTTATCTCAAAGCCGAAAGTCCATTCACGACAGTATTTGCCTGTGGGTTTAGGTTTTTGCAGACTTACCTCCAGGAGTGTGTGTATGGGATCTTTAGAGAATATAAACTCTTTTTTTTTTTCTAAGATAACTGGAAGGGCACAGAAAGGCCCTCTATGGTTGAAATACTGAACTTGTAATTTTTATTAAGCTTACGTTTAGATAAATTAGTAGACATATTTTCACATTTCAATATTCCTATTGACAGGAGTGCGTTGGCTGTGGCAAGACAACGCTTTTGTGTTTATTCACACCTCTTTTGTAAGAAAGGGGACTAAATGTAAGAGATTTATATTTTTGTAGATGTCTGTAAATAGTGTCAGCATAATTCCGGGCCTCAATGAAGACAGTATTACACGGTGTGATGCAACAGGATCTATTGAAGGAATTGATTTTTAGTGTTACAAAGAATCAGTTCCTTTGTCCATCAGCAATGCCTCTTAGTGTTCAGTGACATCGACATTAAAAAACATATGTAATTAACGACTTAGGAAATGTCATGTTCAAATGAGTGGTGATGGCAAATCAGGTCAGTTTATCCAACTGTTGAGCATGGAAAACTATGCTCAGGAAGATGCTCCAAGTTTGCAGTATTAGAAGAAGTGGGAGCTTATTACTACTACAAATAACAGATTTTGCGTGTTAATTCCAAAGCCTAGGTATGTTCTATCTTACAACAGATGGAGTGGACACTGAATATGAACATTTGTTTCTGAGGTTAGTCTGTTCTGACTTCAGAATGTAAATAAGGATTTTGAAATCGGCTGTGATTGAGGCATTTTGTATCATTCAATGAGGGGAATTTGTATTGTTCACTGTCTTAATCTATGTTGTATTTTGAAGTTCTGAAAAAAAACTACTGGTAATTAACAGTTCCACATATATGGTCCTTCATGAGAGATTGACACCAAGCTTTTTTTATACTTGTACAGGCCCTGCAGTTGGTTCTGAACGGTTTCAGCATGCTGTTCTAAAGTAACTATAAGGTTTAGAAATATGAAAATAACACAGGCTATAGCTTGAACAATGCAATTTATTGGCACATTATTATTTTTTGAAAATGACACATTTCAAATCATCCCCTTGCTATGTTATGGCTTGTTGAAGTCTGTTCATGACTAGGGACCTGAATTTTTAGCATCTATTTTTCTCAAAATTCGCATATATTTTTTTTTTCAAAATTTGCATCTGTTTTTTCTCAAAATTCGCATTTATTTCTCTTAAAATTAGCATCTATTTTTCTCAAAATTCGCATCTATTTTTGTCAAAATTAGCATATATTTTTTCTCAAAATTCGCAACTATTTTTCTTAAAATTAGCATCTATTTTTTTTTCAAAATTCGCATCTATTTTTCTAAAAATTCGCAACTATTTTTCTCAAAATTTGCATCTATTTTTTTTCCAAAATTCGCAATTATTTTTCCCAAAATTAGCATCTTTTTTTTTCAAAATTCGCAACTATTTTCCCCAAAATTAGCATCCATTTTTTTTTTCAAAATTCGCATCTATTTTTCTCAAAATTCTCATCTATTTTTTTTTCAAAATTCGCAACTATTTTTCTCAAAATTTGCACCTATTTTTTTTTCAAAATTCACAATTATTTTTCCCAAAATTAGCATCTATTATTTTTCAAAATTCGCAACTATTTTTCTCAAAATTAGCATCTATTTTTTTTTTCAAAATTCGCAACTATTTTTCCCAAAATTAGCATCTATTTATCTCAAATTAGCATCTATTTTTTTTTTAAATTCGCAACTATTTTTCTCAAAATTAGCATCTATTTTTTTTTTTCAAAATTCGCAACTATTTTTCCCAAAATTAGCATCTATTTTTCTCAAATTAGCATCTATTTTTCTCAAATTAGCATTTAGTTTTTCTACTCTTTCATGAGCAGTTATAGTTGTTCGCCCCATTTTATGAAGGGGCACATGTCTCACAAATTCAACCAACTCTGCCAATATAAGTAGAATAACTATCCAACTCTGCTGCAACCTCAACAGCAAATGGCCAAGTAAACCGATGCGACGCATTTTAGCCAAGCCCATATCGAATATAGAACTTGATAATCGATATTAGGTATGTATACCAATTCGGACCTTCATTATCGATATAAAAATTTATTGAATTGAGTGAGCAATTGATAAAGAGATAATCGATCGACATGTTTTAAGTATTTAAAAAGTGCCTTTAATTATTGTATAGCCTATGTACACAATGCGCTTTTCGCTTGAAAAATAGCATTTTACTGATAAATCGCTATTAAATAGCATTTTTCTCGCAATTTCATAGGAAATTCGCATTTTTTGCACACTTTGAATTCTGCTAAATCACCTTACAGATGAAGCAAAATACATTCTACTCCACAAATAAAAAATCCGCGGAATTTTCAGGTCCCTGTTGGTTCTGACGAGTTTGGCAGAACTGTAAAATGAAATAAGGGCAGGACAATTAAACGTTGTCTAGGCACTGCAGTATACAGTGGAAAAGTGACCGTATGGTGCGCTGTTTCTGCTAGAGTCATCACTGGTCCATACTTTACAGTGAATGGTGAAAAGTACCGGCAAATGTTATAGACATTATTCACAGACACACGAAACAGATGGTATTTGGTTTCAACAAGACGGGGCTACGGCCCATACTGCCAGAAACACACTGAGGTTGTTGAAAAATCTTCTCTCTGGATGATTAATTTCTTCGCTAATATGTTTTTGCGGGATATCAGCTGAGTTAAAATTTTGGAATGTTCCAAGCTTTCAACTGCTATCTCTGCAGCCATCTTCAGGGAAGTTGTGTCTGGACAGAAAGTCGTGGGTTATATAGATGTTGGGCTGTCTCAGGTGATACGGGATTGGTTGGCAGATCGGCCAATCCGGGGCCTGGAATTATCATTCCTTGTAAGCTCCGCCCCTCCCGGGATTCTTGTGTGAAGTTTGGTGGGCGACGAGTCCTATTCCGCTGGTTGGAATCAGTTGCTGTCCTCGGTCCGTGATTTTCGTGACCTTGATTGTAAGAGGGCCTAAGTTGGTCCAAGGCCGGTGTCCATGCCTGACTGAGCTGCAGTCCACTGTCCCTATTAAAGTTGCTTTTCTCCAGCTTAATCTCTATGGCCTCCTTGATTGTACAATCCCAGTAGTGGCTTGATTTGTTAATTTGTTTGTCATTAACAAATCAAGCCAGTACTGGGATCGTACAACAGGTCATTAACAAATCACATTTCCGTCCCCCTCGCATATGTGGTACCTAAGAGGTTACGTCCATTTTCGGTTTTCCCCTTCAAAATTTTCTAGAGCTCCTTCAGTGGAGCAGCGTAACCCGGAGTGAGACTAGTGGCCAACAGGCTTGGAGCTCACATATTTAGTTTCTTGCAGCCCCGAACCCCTTGCAAGGACGCGTTTTGCGTACCTTTTAAATTTGTCCTCCCAATTCACCTCTTTCAATTCAATTAAAAAATTCCAGACACAACTTCCCTGAAGATGGCTGCAGAGGTAGCAGTTGAAAGCTTGGAACATTCCAAAATTTTAACTCGGCTGATATCCTGCGAAAACATATTAGCGAACCAATGCCGAGAAAGCCTCAAATCATACGATTGATTTCTTGTTTTGACAATATCAACCACCTGGCTTGATCCCAAGACCTTACAGCTGCTGATTTTTTCCTATGGAGAGACCTCAAGGAAACCGTGTTTCAAACCAGATCACACAGTATCCAGGATCCGAAGAACAAGATACAGGCAGAAGTTCCAGTTTATTGTCATGAACAATTTCCGGGTTAGGATTGCAACAGAGCATAAGGTGCCGAGAGGTTCACTTGAAATATATCACTTTAAAAAAAATTATAACATTCCAATAAATTGCATTGTTCAAGTCATAACCTGTGTTATTTTGATACAGTATTTCTAAATCTCATAGTCTCTTTACAACAGCATGCAGAAATTCATCAGAACCAACTGGAGGCAGGCATCTGTATTTATTAATTTTTAAACAAGACCATGAATGTTTGACATGGTTTTCAGAAAGGCCGTTATTAACAAGGCTTAATGATTGGGACATACTTGGCTGTAGATCATAGACTTGAACCAAAGAATTCCAGAAGTAGCCTACAGGAAAAAGTGCCACTGGGTTGTTAATGGCGAGAGTGTGTTTAATAATTGTAAACACTTGTGTTTCATTGTGCAGTTCTGTGTTTAATCAGACACACGGCCATTTTTTTTCTTAATATATTTATCTTCACTTACAGGATTTTGTTGGCACATATTTACACGTTGATGTTCAGGCATCCTTCAGATCAGGGGCGGATGCAAGGGGGGGGGGATTAAGGGGATATATCCCCTCCCGAAATTTTGAGAAAAATATGAAGCAAGAAATAAAAATAATATTAATTTTAATGCGTGAATGTACATAGGAATTAGAGAGTTTTCCACGTAAATTCTCTTTGCTAAAATGTTAAATTCCAAGAACTGCAGGAAGACAAACACAGCGTTCTTACTTCAAGACAGAGAGACATGAAGAGTATTTTAGGCTTTTAATTTTCCTTCTCTTCTTAGACTATTTCATTAGTCAGCTCAAGGACAGGTTTTTTAAATCATAAGGGAATCCCAAAGTCCATACAAACTTTTCAGCCTAAAAACATAGTGCGAGCATCAGATGAAGATTTAGAAACTGCTGTTGAGGCTGTAGTAAATCAGTGGCCCAATGATGTTGATGCATCACCAGAGTCTTTCTTCAATGAATTGAAGATGTGGAGAAGAAATTTCCTTGATCAGAAAAATCTTCACCTAATACCTGCTGATTTTATATCATCTTTGAACAGGTGCAATGAAATTATTTTTCCCTGCACTCGCAAGGCGCTGAAACTTTTCTGCACGTTGCCTGTAACTACAGCAACACCAGAATAGTATTTGAAAACTTACTTGAGGAGCACAATGGGAGCAGACAGATTAAATGGACTGGCCTTTATGTATATACATAAAATGTAGAAGTAAAAGCTCATGAAGTACTGGATGAAATGTCTAAGAAGCCTCGTCGCCTTCTTCTGTAAATGTCATTCTGTCATTGTTTTTGTATTGCAGTCATTGTAAATGTCGAAATTAAAAAATTATGGTTTATTTAACAACGCTCGCAATTGCCGAGGTTATATCAGCGTCGCCGGTGTGCCGGAATTTTTTCCCTCAGGACTTCTTTTACATGCCAGTAAATCGACTGATATGAGGCCTGTCGCATTTAAACACACTTAAATGCCATCGAGCTGGGTTGGGGTAGAACCCGCAACTTCGAGCACAGAAGGCTATACCGACTACGCTACTCAGGCCAACTTGTAAATATTTGTGACTCGGAAACAAATTGTGAGTATATAAACTTATTTCTCATTACTCCATTTTTACTATCTCCTCAAATCCCTCCCTGAAAAAAAATCCTGCGTCCGCCCCTGCTTCAGATGGTCATTGCGAGAAATTAGCCAAAAAAACAAGATAAAAGATTGGACTGCAGATGTTGGTAGTTTAAAAATTATATCAGAAGTAATCATATCTATTCGAGATTTCAGCTGGACCCAATATTACTGTTACGCCATTCCAATATGGAATTAGTTCAGGTGATGATTTTAAACATGAAAACTGATCGCCAAGACATTTTCATCACAGTATCCTCACTACGGTGGAGTCTAAATCTTTTGGCGTTTTGCAAGCGCCAAAACAAATAAAGTAATAAACTAATAAGAACACACAAAATGTTTATTGCAAACGAATTATTGATTTCACTGACAGACAAAAAGGTCGTCGAATACCTACATACAACGCAAACAGAAATCGAGCTGACATTTTCAGATTTCGCTTCATAATTATTTTTATCTAATGTTTATGTAGCTGAATGGATACAGTTTACAGTTAATAGTCTTGGAAAGGCTTTCTTATCGGCACACAACTGTGTAAACATCACTTGTGGAAGACCATAAAAACTATGAATCAGCTGGACACGATTAAGACGCACAAAATGCGAACTACTTGGCACAGAAATGAGATTCTTGTTTCTATATGGTCAGAAAAATGTCACCCAACCTAATTATATGTGGACCACCCTGTTACGAAGAACTTGTCCGAGTGCATGTATTATTTTTACAAGCGGCGTCAATGGCTATCTGTGCAAGGCAACGCAGCACTGTTGCTACTGGCTATTGCCGTACAAGTAAATACGCCCCAAATGTCAGCAGATTCGGACCACACTGTAGTACTGGTTACTAGAGCTGGCTCATTACCGCACGAGGTTTTTGGAGCAAAATGATGACATTTCATTCCCGGAAAAGTAGAATGGATATCTGAGAAAAATGCTGATGGTGAAGTTCAAACAACAGTGAAAGACTTCTTTAAAAGAAAGTAGGAAGAAACAACTGATTTTCCGTCTTTTTTCGATTAACCGTTCCTGCCCTCTCCTTCATCATGACGGATAATCGAGGTTCTACTGTATGTAAAAATAAACACTTATGCATTGGTACCTGATTGCTGAGGGCTTGTATGTCAAACCTGATCTGTAGCATTCCATTTAAATTGATTTGCAAGTACAGGGACATCATTTTATTTTTACTTCAATTTTTATTGTACCTGAGTTTTTGAATGTACTTCACTCCCAACCCTTCTACTAATGAAGTTCAACCGTCCTCCACACAGAACCAAGACCGCATATACAGTCATCTTACGGTCACAGTAAACAGTACGTTCCAAAAATATGTTCACGTTTTCCAGTGACGAAAGAAGTTTCAATATTGAATCATTTTCGCACAGGTACTGCCGTCCATTTGCCTACGTCGCATCCTGGTTTCCCCACCAGCTTTTATTCGCCAGCTAGTGGCTGGGCTGTCTTAGCTCTTTTCTGAGAACATTAATTTCTGTTAGGAATTGGACGTCTACGTAATATTATACAACTGTTTTAAATAACTTCAATAAAAGGGCCTCGTTAAGTAATTAACTGTCATGTGATTTCCTCCCTTCCTACGACCCTACGACATAACCACTTGGACGGACAGTAGATAGCATGTCTGAGTAATTTTATCTTTTCGGATTGGGCAGAAGTGAAGATTGAATTTACAGTATGTAAGGTAGTCTTTTATAGAGTAGGTACAGAATTATTTCAACATGAGTTACTAGTACGAAGAACGAAACTGGTAATTTGAATTAGGTACAATTGTCTATAGTGCGATAATATGCACATTAGAACTGAAGCCTGTATCAAAATGAACGGCCACCATTTTCAAAAATGTGTTTAAATATCCATTTTATGATTATTTTTCAATTTAACTTCATTCTCTATATTGTACGCTAATGTGTTGTAGACAGTATAATATACACTGCATAATGAATACGTCCGCATGGACAGCTCAGTTCGTGAGTAAAAACACTCATTGTTAATACTGTACTGTATTTTGATTAAACAAAAACCCAATGAAAATGATCGAACTCAAAAGCGCGATATTTCCTAGTTTACGTAAATGGATGAACTACTTTCCTTCCCTGCTATACCTAGTAAAGTGATTTGTTTGTATATTACGCCAGTATCATCGAACTCCAGTCGTGGAAGGGGATAGCAAACGGCGTTGATCCAGAGGTACAGGCAAGTTAATATTAAAAATGTTAGTAAAAATAAAATGATGTCCCTGTATATTATAACAACAGTATTAGTGAGTGATGAGTATATTACTGACATATGTCATCAAAATATGAAACTCCAATATTAGTAAATGCCGGTACCATTCTTTTGTACATTGGTTCCACAAATAGTACTGTATCTGGTAAGAAAAATATTGTTATATATTCATAAGTGGTACTTCTGACACCTACTATCATACTTAAGTAATATTGCTTTTGTTTTTTTTTTTTATATGTCAGTCAAATGTTAACTGAAATTGAAACATGAAAACTTTACAATACATGTTTTAATGTAGATATGTTCAGACTTTGAGGAGACGTTTGTTTCTTATTGTCGACAGATTTTTTGGTAAACTTGGCAAGTCATTTTATGATGGAAGATGAGTGGAACAGAGAAAAATTCTTTCCGGAACCGGGATTTGAACCCGGGTTTTCAGCTCTACGTGCTGATGCTCCATCCACTAAGCCACACCGGATTCCCATCCCGATGTCGGATTGAATCCTCTCAGTTTAAGTTCCACCTCTTGGGTTCCCTCTAGTGGCCTACCCTCATCCACTGCGTCATAGATGTATGACAGTGGCACAATGTCCAAACATGTGCAGAGGTGCACTCATTATGAGTGACTAAGTGGCCGGGATCCGACGGAGTAAGCGCTGTCTTAAATCACTCAGTGATTATTTCTCGCATATCATATATTATTACCAGTGGCGGCTCTTGCATATTTCTTAAGAGGAGGAAAGAAGGTAACAGGACTAAATGACACCTTCTTGAATGAAACATGCTACAAATTAGCCTACATGCATACATGTAAGACCAGGTAGTGTTGGGGTTGGCCTTCCCTTTTGTATAGCAATAATCTGTTTTTGTAAACTGAGTTTCCTAAATTGTCCAAAATATATTATGTTTTCACTTCCATTCATTGTTGAATAATTGCACAAATTAACAATTACAAGGAAATTCACAACTTCGCAGCATTTTTCACGCACACTACAGCATCACACGTGTTGCAAGAGACCAGCTAATAACACGTAAACGGAACCGTTTTACAGAAATGGGAATGAGAAATAATCTGTTAGGAAAGCGAGAACACTGCACCCACCCACGTGGTCTGTGTTGCCACATGTACATTTTACAAGTTCAGTATCACATGCCTTTGAAGAATGTCAGTTCTTGTAAAGTCATACTATCATTATTGTACAAAGCTGCCGGTGGCCAATTAATTTTTTTATGTTGAAAATAATGTAGTTTGCAGTACTTTCAATTTCAAATATATTTGTACAAAACTGACAACTTGGCTGTTGTCCTTCTAGCAGACAATGAATGGAAGTGAATTTCAGAGGCCAAAAAGATCTACGATACTAACTTAGAACTACTTCCTCTTTGTTTCATATAAATCCAACTTTGACTTTCAGATATCTTCGAAAGTTTCAAACCATGAATTGTAGCCTATATAAAGTGCAATGAACATATTTTGATTTATAATTTCAAAAAAAAGTTTATATGGTGTCTTTCATAGCGTTGCGTTAAAACTGTTTTTGTTGTGTCTCCTCCTAGATGTGTTATAGTCTGGTTGAATGCAGCATCGTTAGGTGGCAGCGGTAGCAAGCTTGCTGCACGACCAGTCGGTTTCTATTTCCCGCCGATGACTGATTCAGAGGAGGATCTCCTCCCTATCCGTTCATTTACTTGCTTTAAAACTCTGCTTCTTTCTCTGGCCGCTAGTGTGCTGTTGTCTGTGTGTGTTAACTGCAGTAGAGGAGGAATGGAGTGCCTTTCCTCCACACAGACAATCTCGCATCTTTCTCACAGTTTTCTAGCAACACATGAGCGCGCGTCGTTTAAAACTCGATCAACCGAGGTTTTCTTATAGCTGTGAACTTAAAAATTATCGGATCTTCCTCGAATTTCAAGGCATATATTTCATTTGTATTTACTTTCAAAAGAAGAAAAATGTGAGGAGGACGTTCCTCCCTTCCCTCCCCCGAGGAACCGCCACTGATTATTACGATGTACCGAAGTACATATTACGTCGGATCCCGGCCACTTAGTCACTCATAACGAGTGCACCTCTGCACATGTGTGGACATTGTGCCACTGTCATACATCTATGACGCAGTGCAAGAGGGTAGGCCACTAGAGGGAACCCAAGAGGTGGAACTTAAACTAAGAGGATTCAATCTGACATCAGGATCGGAATCCAGTGTGGCTTAGTGGATGGAGCATCAGCACATAGAGTTGAAAACCCGGGTTCAAATCCCGGTGCCGGAGAGAATTTTTCTCCATTCCACTCATCTTCCATCATATGATGACGCAGAATTTCTGCACGGAAATATCATATGTACTTCAGTACATCGTAATAATAATTCATTTTATGTCATTGAACATGTTGATAATGAAGTATATTATTTGTTGACTTGAGTGTTTGTTCTTTACCCTGTAAAATACTATTTCCGAATTGTATATATGTAGAGGATCTGTAGGCCTATGAATCATACGAAGAGATAAGTAATGAATTTCCTGAAAACATCAAGTCTGTAGAAGAAAATTGACATTGGTTTACTTGTAATCATGAACTGTTCCACTCCGATATTTCTATATGCGTCAGAAATAAGTGTTTTGTCTATCTTCTGCCACCAGTTTGTACAATTTCAAGTGAAACGGACTAACTTTTGTAGCATTCCTTAGCCAGTTCCGGTCTTGACTTTATAAACTAAGTGAGATTTTATTACTGGTACTTATTTATTTAGATGTAAACAAATATTAGAGATAAATCTGTTGCTATTTCACTGTATCATCCTGACAAAGAAGCATAGTATTCATGTCTCTCATATTGAGCTTTTTTAAAAATGATAAATGTTGTGTCTAGTGCAGTATTGTTATAAAATAACCGAGGCGAGGTTAAAACTGCGTGCAAGACTGCAGTGAATATCAGTATTGAAAAGAATGTCCTTGTGTATTAACATAAATGTCTGTAGCAGAGACAATAAATCTTGAGGTTCAGTGTTGTATTTTAAGAAAGTATTTAGTATTAGTAGTATTTATTTATTTAACCTGGTAGAGATAAGGCCGTCAGGCCTTCTCTGCCCCTCTACCAGGAGATTCCAACAACAATATCAACAATAAAATTACAATTAGTATTAAATTTACAATTACAATTACAAATAATATTACAATTAGTATTAAATTTACAATTACAATAAAATCAAAGTACGAAAAGATTACCTGAATAATTAAAGCTAGATAATTTATCATAGAGAAACAAAGAATATTTTATATTTACTGAATTACAAATTAAATCTAGAATAACAAAATTGTATAGTGATGAAATTACTGAATATTGAAATATTTTGTGATAGATTAAAGAAAATATTTACAAGTAATCAATTACTGACCAAGTGCCTAGTAAGTTTTCGTTTGAATTCAATTTTATTTCGACAGTCCCTGATGCTAGCAGGTAGCGAATTCCAGAGTCTTGGCAGGGCTATTGTGAAAGAGGATGAGTATGAGGAGGTGCGATGGGATGGTATTGTTAGTATTGTTTCATGACGAGAGCGTGTGTTCAGATTATGGTGGGAAGAAAGGTAAGTGAAGCGAGACGACAGGTACGAAGGAATAGAAGAGTTCAAGATTTCGAAGAGAAAGAGAAGTGAATGTAAATTTCTTTTCTTATCTAGTTTAAGCCAATCTATTGCTTCCAGGGATGGGGTAATATGATCATATTTACGAACATTGCTTACAAAACGTACACACAAGTTATGAGCAAGTTGAAGTTTCGTTTTGTTGTCGCTGGAGAGGTCAGTCAGTAAAATGTCCGCATAGTCGAAATAGGGAAATGCAAGTGTCTGCACAAGGGACTTTTTTAAGCAAGAGGGAAGATGAACATTTATCCTTTTTAGCACATGGATAATATAATATACTTTTCTGCAGGTTTCTGTGATTTGCATGTCCCAGTTGAGATTATTATCCATGTGAATGCCAAGATTTTTTACTGAAGAACTGAAAGGGATATGCACTGTACTTACTTTAACAGGGGAAAGTAGTGGCAGCATGGGTTCCTGCAGACATTTGTGGATAAGAGAAAGCTTTCAAGGGCACGTTCGTTAAAAATATTTAAGAAAGAACTTATATTGTTTGTATGAATTTTTGTATACACGTTATTGTACATTTTTCTTGACAAGATATTTTCATGTATGAAAAATTTTGAGTAAAAATTTTATCTTAAGAAGCAAAATCTTTTTCTTGTCACATTCTGCAGGCATCCATGGCACCATGAAATGATTATGATGCAGCATATCCTCTTCTTAAAAAAATTTAAGTACTTTTTACTCGTTTTTCTTGTAATTTAAGTTCCTGTTATGATGTTGAACAGAGAGCTTAGAATCTTAATGCCCCTTCCTACTATTTTTAACTTTCATATACTTCTTACCATAACAGACATCAGGGCATCATATAGCATGATGTGTTATATCCTGAACAGCGAGTCGAAATTGGGATTATAGAATGTTGGTGCAATCAATCAATCAATCAATCAATCAATTAATCAATCAATCAATCAATCTTCTTAATGTATCCAGCTGTTTGCTGACAACATAAAGTCCACTATAGTCCACTGTAGTCTACAGTAGCGTGCAAATTAATCCGAATACGACATATTTTTACATTTTCTGTTATTGTTGGCCTCACAGCTGCTCATACCGCTTTAATTGACATCTGTAGTACGTGTAATTCCATTGTTGAAGGTCTGTCATTATTTTTTTTTATAATATGTGACATTTTGCCTGTCGTTTTGTACTTATAAGCATTTCAGTTGTGATGAAGACTTAATACTGCAATCCTGTGTACATTCTGTCATCTTCACAAATGCATACAACTCCACGAAAACGGTAGTTGGACGAAGGGCTCGTAAGCCTATTAAGAAGCAACTGCTAACCCCTGTTATGTGCAAAAAACGCTTAATGTGGGCAAAATTACATCAACACTGGACAGTGAATGACTGCAAGAATGTACATTTTTCCGATGAGTCTCATTTCGAGGTCCACGGCCACCGTGTTTCTTACGTACGGAAAGGATCCGAAAAAGTAACAGCAGCTCATCTCCAACAAGCACCCAAATACCCCCCTAAAGTAATGTTTTGGGGTTGTTTTACACATGAAGGGCCTGGAGCATTAATACCTATCAAGGGAATGATGAATTCTGACAAATATATTCACTTATTGGAAACCAGAATTGTACCCCAGCTGCAAAAATCATTTCCGGATGGCAGAGGTGTGTTCCAACAAGACCTGGCACCATGCCATACGTCTCGAAAAACTACAGAATTCTTCAACAAGAAGAATATTCAGGTACTCCCCTGGCCAGGCAACTCACCCGAAATCAACCCCATTGAGAACTTGTGGTCAATTTGCAAAAGAATAATGCAAAAAATGGATTGTTCTGCAAAAGAGAAGATGATTTCTGCCCTCATTGGTGTATGGTTTCGCGATGAAGAAATGAAGAATATTTGTGGGAAATTAGTGGAATCCACGCCAAATCGTCTCAGAGCTGTTATTAGGAACAAGGGAGGCCACATAGATTACTGAGGTATGTCTTAGATCCTTTTTTTATCCCATTTGAGTGTTTTTGCATAAGTAATTACGTTGTTCGGATTAATTTGCGCGCTACTGTATTCAGTTGTTGTTTTCCACGAGAAATGAGGGGTATTTTGATCGGTGTTCATTATAGATGCCTGTTGCTAGTAGCCAGAGTTGGGGTGTAGTCAATATATACTGCAGGGCTGTGTCTTCTGTCAACGATTTTAATTTACTTCTTTTGTGGTTTATGGATGGACAGTATAGAAGAATGTGTTCCAGATCTTCATCATGATTATTACACCACAGACAAGTAGGATTATCAGAAAGGTGAAATCGGTGTAGGTACAATTGAGTGACAATGTGACCTGTTCTGGCTCTTGTTAAAAATGTTTGAACATGTCTGGGCAAGTTTTTGTACATTTCCAGGTCATTTGGTTTCTTTTGTACAGACTGTAAAATTTCTCCTTTGGCAGAAGAGAGCCAATTGTTGATCCATAGGTTTATAAGAATGTTCATATTTATGTTCATGTTTATATTTTTCACTGTTTATGGATGTTGGTGCAATACTGAATTACTACTTAATTTAGTTGTTGATGCTGGACCCATTGGGATGGAAGGGAGAAAAGGATTCAGTGTAGTGGTATTATTTGTAATGAATTGCAATTATCAGTTATTTGTAGCACTTCTAGTGAATAGGAACCCTCCTTCTTCCCTGATAACAAAGGAAGGTCGTCATTTTGTCAGCAATAGCAACAGAAATCTAGTAAAACTTCACATACATTTACTGGGACCACATTTTTTCTTGTGCACTGTTCCCAGTCACTAAAATAATGATTTTATTTATTATTATTATTATTATTATTATTATTATTATTATTATTATCATTATTATAATCATCATCATCCAAACAGCTTTCATTGTTATACAATACTATGAACTTGACAAATCTGCACATAGGTAATGCTCATGTTCAAACATGAAAAAGCAATAAGCTAGGCATCTCTTAACCTGAGATACGAATTGCATTGTATTTGTATTTCATCTTATTCAGCCAGTTGACCATCCTTCTGTCTGTCCGTCCACTAATCAACATAAAACAATTCAGTATTCTGAGGACAGATTTTTGTTAACTCCGATATTTACAATAAAACTTCATAAAGCCTTACGAAAGAATAAAAATTCAGTTATGTTTATTCACCATAAATTTTCGTACAGAATCATTTGTTTCGTTAAGGTAATTCGAAGTTTTCCTTACACTCATTTACACTATAATAGCAATGTTTTAGGAAACATTTAATCTAAATTTACTATATAATTTAAAACATAACATTTTTTTACAAACAAATTATATAGTACTACACTTACTTACAAATACCTTTTAGAGAACCCGCAGGTTCATTGCCGCCCTCACATAAGCCCGCCATTGGTCCCTATCCTGAGCAACATTAATCCACTCTCTACCATCATACCCCACCTCCCTCAAATCCATTTTAATTTTATCTTCCCATCTACGTCAAGATATTTTTCCCTTCAGGTCTTCCAACTAACATTCTATATGCATTTCTAAATTCACCCATACGTGCTACATGCCCTGCCCAACTCAAACAACTGAATTTAATGTTGCTAAATATGTCAGGTGAAGAATACAATGCGTGCAGTTCTGCGTTGTGTAACTTTCTCCATTCTCCTGTAACTTCATCCCTCTTAGCCCCAAATATTTTTCTAAGCACCTTATTCTCGAACACCCCTAGCCTCAAAGTGAGAGTCCAAGTTTCACAACCATACAGAACAACTGGTAGTATAACTGTTTTATAAATTCTAACTTTCACCTTTTTTGAAAGCAGACTGGATGATAAAAGCTTCTCAACCGAATAATAACAGGCATTTCCCATATTTATTCTGCATTTAATTTCCTTCCGAGTGTCATTTATATTTGTTACTGTTGTTCCAAGATATTTGAATTTTTCCACCTTTTCAAAGGATAAATTTCCAATTTTTATATTTCCATTTCGTATAATGTTCTGGTCACGAGACATAATCATATACTTTGTCTTTTCAGGGTTTACTTTCAAACCTGTCTCCTTACTTGCTTCAAGTAAAATTTCTGTTTTTTCCCAGTGAAATCTTCATGTACCTATGCTATTATTCTGTGTGAATTTTTAAGAAATTTTACGTATGTATAACAAACAGTTTGCAAAATAAAAATACATGGTGTTATTGGTACCAGTATATGAAGTTCTAGAAATTTGTTTTACAGTGTATTCTATTACTTAAATTTAACATAATTCTTAGTATTTAATTTTTGCGCTATAAAAATTCCAATTCATTGTTAACCTTCGTAACATAATTCCAGATAATTGAAACAAGTAGTTTATTTTGCAAATTTGCTATTGGAAAATAACAGGGGCGTATACTGGTTAAAGGGTTTGGGCTACCGCTGACCCTATTATTACACAAAATATATCTAACAATTACTTTAATTTTAATTACTATGGTAAAACTAATAATACAAAATTATAATATTATGTTATATTATAAACTTTTTCTTTTGTAATTTCCTTGGGCTACCACCGGTAGCCCCGGTAGCCCGCAAAATACGCCCCTGGAAAATAATGAATATGAATCAAATGATAATGCGTACTAGTGTCTTGAATGTGGAGTTAACTGTCACATTTATGTGATATTTATTGTAGCCTATTGTTCCAATCTGTACTCACATGATGCATGTTCAATGTGATGGGTGTTTGAATACCTCAACTATTATCTGGAAAGATTCCTTCACTCAGGTAAGTGCTGGAGAGATGCGACAGGCGTGGTCTAGAGGCAACGAATGGAGCTCCTGCCCTGAGGCTTCAGTGAGTGTGAGTTCGAATCCTGTTCAGCTAATTACCTGGTTCGGTTTTTTCTGAGGTTCTAAATCCAGACATTTGAGATGTGCAGGGCACGTAGCACATAAGGGCGAATCCAGAAATGCATATAGTGTGTTAGTTGGGAGACCAGAGGGGAAAAGACCTTCGAGGAGGGCGAGACGTAGATGGGAGGATAATATTAAAATGGATTTGAGAGAGGTGGGATATGATGATAGAGATTGGATTAATCTTGCTCAAGATAGGGACCGATGGGTGGCTTATGTGAGGACAGCCATGAACCTCCGGGTTCCTTAAAAACAGTAAGTAAGTAATAATAATAATAATAATAATAATAATAATAATAATAATAATAATAATAATAATAATAATAGCAGCAGCAGCAGTTTTCTTTTCCTAACATATTCATATAAAAAAATCAGGAGTTACAATAAGATTTTGTATTTACACACATTTAAACTGAAATTGTAACATTTTTCATCTGTAAATTAAAGATAATAATAATAATAATAATAATAATAATAATAATAATAATAATAATAATAATGGATTAGACTTAATAGCATGTTCCGACTTCAATTAAAATTTATATACATATACATGCACAGTCACATGCGCCTATCAGTCGGTAGGCCTACTGGTAGTTGATAGGTATATATTACAACCGGCATTGTTAAAATGCCAAAGCAGTGTTGACATAACACAATTTCAGAATTTATATTAATACATAATAGAAAACATAAACGAAGTAATTCTTTGGAAGTCGAGACATAATGCACTTCTTAATCAGATCTCATACCGTCCTATACCAATATTTTCACGATAAATAGAGTGGAGATGTGCTCCCAGTATTTAGGTTGGTGTGGTAATTTTGACAGATTAGTACTTTCGATCAAATGTTGGTAACGCAATTTCATTGTCCAATATCCCTGAGTAAGGCGCTATTTTAGCGCGTGTGTGAACCAATGAGAGCCCAATATTGTGATCACGTGATTCAATAGTCGAGGACAGCAGAAGATCGCAAGTGACAAGTCGTGAAAGCCCTTCAGAGAGTAGAGTAGTTGTACAACAAGGGAATCTGTAATAAGGAGCGTACGTTGAATGGATGTGTGTCTGTGTTTGAATGTACAGCTGTCAGTTTAATTACGACATATCATTAACTGCATAGATTGCAAAACAACTTGCATTCGTCTACATGACAAAATGTCGGGACAAGGGTCGCAACGAGTCCGAAAATCTTCACCCTGCTCATCATCAAAGCAGGGTCCAATGCGAGCAACATTACCTATGTCTTCGTTATTACGACAGGGCAGTAATTTAAGAAAAAGTAAAAGTAACAGCCCTACTCTATCACCAACGTCTGCGTGGAAAACAGTGATTTCACCGGACGCTTCATTATCGGGTCAGAGAAGCCCTGGATCTTTGAGTTACAAAGGTACTAAAACGTCACTTTAATGTCGGAAATTATGTTTGGATAATAGCAGTACCGCCGCTGCGTTTTGGCAGTTATTGCTTATCAAAATTCTTTAGCTGGCGTTACATTTGTAGGCGATCACTGCATAAATATTGCGGTTTCGTATGCATCGTTCATATCGGAAACAAAGAACTTGCATAGAAGCATTCGTTTAATCCACTTAAAATCACTTTATAAACATTCCATTGCCTCTAAAAATAATTTATGAGCATTCTCGTAACCATTGCATTTGACGTTTATCAGCATTTGAGCTAAATAGGGAGCCCATACAGTACTTAGTACGTGTAGATGTATGTGGCAATTTAAACAGGGCTGAAAATAATTTGTGAAACGATTATGAAGTGTGTTATTTATTTCTCTTAATTCTTTCAGCGAAATCAAAAACACTAAACGCTCGATCAAGTAACAGTTTTAGTGGTGGCAATGTAATACGCCGCACAGCCTCCTTGGATACAATATATCTGAAAGGACAGTGGCCAAGAGAGAAGTTTCATATGTATTGTGGACAATTACTGGTTGATAAATCGACACAGGTTAGTTGACGTATCATGTGTTGTCTGATTTGATCATCTTGCGAAGATCATTATTTGTCAGAATGTGAAATGCTGCTGGTTCGAGTCTTTAGTAAGAAGGTTCACTCTGTTGCTTTTCAGACTGAAGAATGGACGAGTGAACAGAGAAAGTCGCACCGGTATCAAGACTCTAGTGGGAATGAAGACAAATTGGAAAAATACATAAGACATAGGTATGTTATATTCCATCCCTCTTCCCATGTTGTAGTTACTTGAAAGTAACCAGGTCTAGTAAATGTTTGTTGATCTTGACGTTATATTTGTAGGTTAGTTTTTTTTTTTGATAATAGATTTTCACTAATTGTAATAATTATTGCATCTTCCTGGATTTTAATACTTAATTATTAAGACCTGTATGTAGTGTTTTGTTTTAGTGTTCGGGGTGTAATTAGTGTATTTTATTTTAGAATTCAATTATAATAACAACTTTCTAGTGTTAAATTGATTTTAATATGTCTGCGGACTTTCGTGCACTCATATTGACAGTAGGCCTACTTGAAATGAGAGAAAATCGCTTGTCAAAAGGAGGTGTTAAGATATTATCTAAGTACTTTATTGAAAAACAATATTCCCCTTAATTGCCATTAGTAACAGACAATAAGAATGACGTGCAGTGTGCTACGAGGGTACGAGATGTAGTCAGGGATGGTATAAGTAAAATATATTTATGAAAAGGTTTAGACTGAGAACTAGATAAAGCCAGTGAAGTTTACTGACGCTTGTGATTTTTATACTTGGTTCTGTCAAGTGATTTTAACTGTGGTTTAGTGCTGAATGTCCGTTTTGTGTTGTGGATAATATTAAAAAATAGAAGTTTATTAATTTGCATGTATCTGGTAGTGTTGCTCTTATTATGAAGCTTTGAAAACTGTGAACTTTAAGACGTCCTCTAAATTATGAACAGTTTCTTTCTACTGTGTCTTAGTGGTAACGTTACAGTTTGGTCCTCTGTCTAGGTATAGCAACACAAAAGTTACGTCACTTGTATTTATTAGTCACTGTGCTGGGTTCTTTAAGTGAGACGTGCATCTTTTACATTTCTTTTTAATATCATTGACTTAAGTCTAGTGTTGTTTGAGATTTAGTGATACAGATATCAAAGTAAAATGTCATAATTAGACCTGGATTTTAGGGTAAAAAGGTAAAGGTATCCCCGTAATATGCCATGAAGGCACTTGGGGGGGGGGCATGGAGGTAGAGCCCCATGCTTTCCATGACCTCGGCACTAGAATGAGGTAGTGTGGTTGGCACCACGCTCTGACCGCCTTTTACCCCCGGGAAAGACCCGGTACTCAACTTGACAGGAGGCTGAGTGAACCTTGGGGTCGTTCTGAAAGTTTAGCAATGAGAAAAAATCCTGTCACCACCTGGGATCGAATCCCGGGAGATTTTAGGGTACTAAAATGTATATTTAGGCACCTAAAATAAGCTTATACAATAATGAAATAGGTAATTAAAATGGTGTAATAGGCCCCTCAAAAATGTACAGTGACACTGTTTTGTTTAGTCGTGCGGTTTTCATTTTCTTATCGCCTGCCACTAGGAGCTTATCTGTGGCTACTTGGTCAGCTGGCACTGAAACATATAGTATAGGAATTTGTACTTACCCAGCTCAGAGTAGATGTTGAAAATGTCCCCCATCAACTGCTACACACTGTTGACACCTTCTATGAAATTGTTAATTAGGGCCTACTTTAAGAAGTCCAGGATAACAGACAGGATTTGGAATTGAACGGGTTACATCAGCTGCTTGTCTATGCAGATGACGTGAATATCTTAGGAGAAAATCCACAAACTATTTGGGAAAACACGGAAATTTTACTTGAAATGAATAAAGAGATAGGTTTGGAAGTAAATTCCGAAAAGACAAAGTCTAGTGACCACAATATTGTCTGAAATGGAAATATAAAAATTGGAAGTTTATCCTTTGAAGAGGTGAAAAAATTCAAATATCTTGCAGCAACAGTAACAAATATAAATGATACTCGGGAGGAAATTAAACACAGAATAAATATGGGAAATGCGTGTTATTATTCGGTTGAGAAGCTTTTATCATCCAGTCTGCTGTCAAAAAATCTGAAAGGTAGAATTTATAAAACAGTTATATTACCGGTTGTTCTTTATGGTTGTGAAACTTGGACTCTCACTTTGAGAGAGGAACAGAGATTAAGGGTGTTTGAGAATAAGGTGCTCAGGAAAATATTGGAGCTAAGAGGGATGAAGTTATAGAAGAATACAGAAAGTTATATAACGCAGAACTGCACGCATTGTATTCTTCATCTGACATAACTAGGAACATTAAATCCAGACGTTTGAGATGGGCAGGGCATGTAGCACGTATGGGCAAATCCAGAAATGCATACAGAGTGTTAGTTGGGAGGCGGGAAGGAAAAAGACCTTTGGGGAGGCCGAGACGTAGATGCGAGGATAATATTAAAATGGATTTGAGGGAGGTGGGATATGATGATAGAGACTGGATTAATCTTGCTCAGGATAGGGACCAACGGCTGGCGGCAATGAATCTCCGGGTTCCTTAAAAGCCATAAGTAATAATAATAAATAAAACTCTACCAACTTTCATGGTGTTTCATGAAACATTTTAAAATGTTGAAATTAATGCTTAAGGAAGAAAATATGCACTTACCCTAAAATCCCAGATCTAGTCATAATATATTGCAGAGAACTACATTGATTGGCTTCTTCAACACTGTTTCAGACTGCATGAATATAGCTTCAACCAATATAGCCTAGTTAGTAGTAACTGCTTTTCATGATAATGCAAGTAGTTGGTTTGTCCAAAATGATAGTTTGACGTGTGCAATAGTAAACTTTTTATTTAGATTGAAACTTGTATCTCTCTGTGCACCACACATGGGACTGACATCTAATTTGTGTGCATTATATTTCATGTTCAAATGAAACTGAGAGATGGTATAGCGTGACAAATCTACAAAAATCCGGAAAAATAAAGTCAAGGATCAGTGAGAGGTTTGGTTTGTAGTTAGGTACACAGATTTACTCTGGACCAAAGAAAGAAGTGCTGCTTTTCTGTTAAGTGCAACATCATTGTCATACCACTGAGTTACACGTAAAAATGCCAGAGAAAATCCTCTGTTGGGTATATAAGAAACAAAGATATTTGGGTGGGTATACAGCTTTTGCAGTGAGCACATCATGTCTTTATAGTGATGTACTACAATTTTGAGATTATTTGCAGTCACCTATTTAAGTAAGTTTTTTCCTCATATTTGTGGTGTTAGCAGGATAGAAATTTTACTGGAAGCAAGTAAAGAGATAGGTTTGGAAGTAAATCCCGAAAAGATAAAGTATAGGCCTATGATTATGTCTTGTGACGAGAATATTGTACGAAATGGAAATATAAAAATTGGAAATTTATCTTCTGAAGAGGTGGAGAAGTTCAAATATCTTGGAGCAACAGTAACAAATATAAATGATACTTGGGAGGAAATTAAACACAGAATAAATATGGGAAATGCCTGTTATCATTCGGTTGAGAAGCTTTGGTCATCTAGTCTGCTGTCAAAAAATCTGAAAGTTAGAATTTATAAAACAGTTATATTACCGGTTGCTTTTTATTGTTGTGAAACTTGGACTCTCACTTTGAGAGAGGAACATAGGTTAAGGGTGTTTGAGAATAAGGTGCTTAGGAAAATATTTGGGGCTAAGAGGGATGAAGTAACAGGAGAATGGAGAAAGTTACACAACACAGAACTGCACGCATTGTATTCTTCACCTGACATAATTAGGAACATTAAATCCAGACGTTTGAGATGGGCAGGGCATGTAGCACATATAGGCTAATCCAGAAATGCATATAGAGTGTTAGTTGGGAGGCCGAAGGAAAAAAAAAATATTTGGGGCTAAGAGGGATGAAGTAACAGGAGAATGGAGAAAGTTACACAACACACAACTGTACGCATTGTATTCTTCACCTGACATAATTAGGAACATTAAATCCAGACGTTTGAGATGGGCAGGGCATGTAGCACATATGGGCTAATCCAGAAATACATATAGAGTGTTAGTTGGGAGGCCGAAGGAAAAAAGATCTTTAGGGAGGCCGAGACGTAGATGGGAAGATAATATTAAAATGGATTTGAGGGAGGTGGGATATGATGATAGAGACTGGATTAATCTTGCTCAGGATAGGGACCGATGGCGGGCTTATGTGAGGGCGGCAATGAACCTCCGGGTTCCTTAAAAGCCAGTAAGTAAGTAAGCAGGTTAGAAGTTTCACCTTATTTAGGCCTTAGTACAAAAATCTGTACAGTAGCAGCTACAGTAAAAATTACATCTGAGACACATTTTGAAACAATGATTAATAATAATCTATTAGTAAATAACAGTGTTATGTAATTTTACAACGAAATTCCTCTAAATTCTTCATTTCTGCATAGAACACAGTAAAATTTATTTCCCTTCAGATTAGGTACTTCAAAGAGACAGGGAAGTTGAGTAAATTATGTCCCCTAAACAACCCTCATGGTGGTCTAGTGGCTAGATTGCTGGACTTATAATCCTGTGGACCTGGGTTTGAGCCCTAGCATACCACCTATTTATAACTAGCGTTGGGCAGGCCTGTGGTCCAGGTAACAGGAATTTTCTCCAGGAGCTCTGGTTTCCGAGTGGCATCCCAACAAATTTTCATTATTATATCATCCCTTCGCAGGTGTAGTGTAGACCAGCCTCCTATAGCACACCCTGTGCAACGACTGTCGGTAAATGGGTCAATACAGTTGGCTTCATATGGGTGGATGACAAACAGTCAAGCATCTGCCATTAGTAGCACTCTGAGTAGTTTATTAGTTGTTCTGGCGTACCACAAGGCTCTAATTTAGGACCCTCTTTGTTTTTGTTTATAATTAATGACTATTTAAAATTCAGTTGTCTCAAATCTTTAATTTTGAGTGGTTTCCCTTCTGAACTGATCTGTTGATTTGTATCATAAGGAACAAGGGATGGACCTATAGATCTTTCTTTGTAGTCAGTATTTTTAATTTAAAACGTACAAGAAACAGTGTTAACATTGTGGAAATATGTACACAATTCTTGAGTGGATTTAATTTTTATTATTCCTAGAGAAACCGTTTTTGTAGCCATTTACTAACCATTACCTCTTTATGTTAGGATATAGGTACTATTTAAATGTCACCACCAATAAGAGTTTGGGAACGTATCTCCCTCTTTTTGAAGAAAAATTAGAATTGTGAGAGAATTTAGTTCGTTATTTTGTCTCCTTTTCAGTAGGCTACATAAATATCGTATTGGGCTTAAGGGGACACTAGGGTGAAATAATGCTGAAAAATTAAGAAAATACACTTTTTTCGTTTTCATGATCGTAATTATATTTGAAACTGTTTTAAATGATCTAGCCATGTAATGAAGTGTTGCCAAACATGCGGTGTGTGGGTGAGTTCAGAGAATTTTCTTTTTCATTGCTATTTACTCGACTTGTCCCGCGCCGTGGCGTCGTGGTCTAAGGCATCCTGCCTAGGACTCGCATTACGGAATGCGTGACTGGTTCGAGTCCTCATGGGGGAAGAAATTTTCTCATGAAATTTCGGCCAGTGTATGGGACCGGTGTCCACCCAGCATCGTGATGCACTTGGGGAGCTACGATAGGTAGCGAAATCTGGTTGCGAATACCAGCTATAACGGCTGGGGGCATCATCGTGCTAACCACACGATACCTCCATTCTGGTTGGATGATCGTCCGCCTCTGCTTCGGCTTGTGGGCGTGAGGCCAGCAGCCGGCTGGTTGGTCTAGGCCCTTCACGGGCTGTAGCGCCACGGATTATTATTATTATTATTATTATTATTATTATTATTATTATTACTTACTTACTTAGAAATGGCTTTTGAGGAACCCGAAGGTTCATTGCCGCCCTCACATAAGCCCGCCATCGGTCCCTATCCTGTGCAAGATTAAGCCAGTCTCTATCATCATACCCCACCTCCCTCAAATCCATTTTAATATTATCCTCCCATCTACGTCTCGGCCTCCCTAAAGGTCTTTTTCCCTCCGGTCTCCCGACTAACACTCTATATGCATTTCTGGATTCGCCCATACGTGCTACATGCCCTGCCCATCTCAAACGTCTGGATTTCAAGTTCCTAATTATGTCAGGTGAAGAATACAATGCGTGCAGTTCTGTGTTGTGTAACTTTCTCCATTCTCCTGTAACTTCATCCCGCTTAGCCTCAAATATTTTCCTAAGCGCCTTATTCTCAAACACCCTTAACCTATGTTCCTCTCTCAGAGTGAGAGTCCAAGTTTCACAGCCATATAGAAGAACCGGTAATATAACTGTTTTATAAATTCTAACTTTCAGATTTTTGGACAGCAGACTGGATGATAAGAGCTTCTCAACCGAATAATAACAGGCATTTCCCATATTTATTCGGCGTTTAATTTCCTCCCGAGTGTCATTTATATTTGTTACTGTTGCTCCAAGATATTTGAATTTTTCCACCTCTTCGAAGGATAAATCTCCAATATTTATATTTCCATTTCGTACAATATTCTGGTCACGAGACATAATCATATACTTTGTCTTTTCGGGATTTACTTCCAAACCGATCGCTTTACTTGCTTCAAGTAAAATTTCCGTGTTTTCCCTAACCGTTTGTGTATTTTCTCCTAACATATTCACGTCATCTGCATAGACAAGAAGCTGATGTAGCATTATTATTAATAATAATAATAATAATAATTATTATTATTATTGTTTTTTTATTATTATTATAATTAATGACTTACCTGAAGTAATAACTCAAACTGCCTTTTATTTGTTGACGACTTAAAACTATTCAAAACTATATCTGATCAAATAGATGAAGCGAATTTGCAAACTGATATTAATAATGTTGCATCTTGGTGTAAAATGAATTGTCTTTTGCTTAACTCAAATAAATGTAAATTCATCAGGGAAAAGAAATGAAGAAACTATTGATTATTTTATAAATGGCGTATGTTCAGAATCAGTATCAACAATTAAGGATTTAGGCATAATACTTGACTAAACTTTAACTTTTAATTGACATATTACGTCAGTTGTTAATTCTGCTTATAAAGCACTTGGATATGTTATGAGATTCAAAACTGTTTAATAATCCTGTAATAAATAGTAATAATAAAAACATTCGAGATTTATATAAGGGTATAAAGGAATTTAAGAACGGATATCAGGCAAAGGTAAATGTGCTCAGAGATGAGAATGGTAACTTGCTTGCAGACTCTCATTCAATTCTGAACAGATGGAAGAACTATTTTGAGCAATTACTAAATATTGTTGTTGTTTTCTAATGCCAGGCATTTGACAATAAAGTCATTTGACCTCTTGCACTCCAATATTTTTCAAAGATATTATCATGGCCAGCCACTGAAGCACAGATTTTGAGGTGTTCCGAATCCATTTCTTGGTTTGAGTTGCACAATGGGCAGTTAGGGAACTGATATATTCCAATTCTATGCAGGTGTTTGGCCAAACAATCATGGCCTGTTGCCAATCTAAATGCAGCTAGAGACGATTTTCGTGGTAAATCGGGAATTAACTGTGGATTTTGATGCATAGAGTTCCATTTTTTCCCTTGGGATTGTGATATCAAATTTTGTTTGTTGAAGTCTAAGTATGTAGATTTAATAAATCTCTTCACAGAGTAATACGTAGATTTAGTAACAGGTCTGTAAGTAGCAGTGCTGCCCTTCTTTGCTAAAGCATCCGCATTCTCGTTGGAATACAATTCTTTTATTGAGTGATATTAATTGAGAGAGCATTTTAGTTATTTCTGCTGTTTGAGATGAAGGTGTGTGTTTAGAGACAATTGATAGAATAGCTGCTTTGGAGTCTGACAATATAACTACATTCCTAAATTTATTGATGTGGCATAGAAGATTCCTGGGACTTTCACTTATTGCAATGATTTCACCATCAAAACTTGTTGTTCCATATCCAAGATATCTATAAAGTGAGAAGAGACAGCACGTAACACCTGCACCGGCACCTTGTTCTCTGGAGATCAAGGATCCGTCGGTGTATAAATGAAGCCAGTTTTGTGGAGGGTACCTAATATTAATTGTCTCTAAAGACAATTGTTTCAGTATTTCAGTGTTAATTACTAAATGTATATAGGCGAAATAGAAATGATCGGGACGAAATTGAAATACAAACTGCTGAGCCATTTATATCCGAACCCACGCTTTCTGAAGTCGAAATTGGGATACAAAATCTGAAAAAGTACAAGTCTCCAGGTATTGATCAAATTCCAGCAGAATTAATACAAGAGGATGGAAATGTATTATTTTTCTAAATGTATAAGCTTGTACTTGCTATTTGGGAAAAGAAAATTGTACCAGAACAATGGAAGGAGTCCATAATCATAGTTTGAGATGAGCACGGCATGTAGCACGTATGGGTGAATCCAGAAATGCATATAGAGTGTTAGTTGGGAGGCCGGAGGGAAAAAGATCTTTGGGGAATCCGACACGTAGATGGGAGGATAATATAAAAATGAATTTGAGGGAGGTGGGATATGATGGTAGGGACTTGATTAATCTTGGTCAGGATAGGGACGGATGGTGGGTTTATGTGAGGGGAGCAATAAACCTCCTTGTCGCTTAAAAGTCGTTTGTAAGTAATATTGTACATATCTGTAAGTATCTCTCCAGAGGAATGCAAGATTTCAGATTCTCCAGACTTTCGATACTGCCATTACCTTGCAGGTTCATATGTGCAGTAGGAAGTATTAACTTTAGGTTATTGGAGTTTCAGAAAAATGATTAAAATTAAGTTAAGTGGTGGAAATTTTGCCTTAATACCAGTTTATAAATTATTTCAACTCCGTTATAAATATGTGTACATTAAACAAATAGGCCTAGCACAGTCAGATGCTTTTCCAATTCACTGCGGGCTAAAGCAGGGAGATGCACTATCACCTTTACTTTTTAACTTTGCTCTAGAATATGCCATTAGGAAAGTCCAGGATAACAGAGAGGGTTTGGAATTGAACGGGTTACATCAGCTTCTTGTCTATGCGGATGACGTGAATATGTTAGGAGAAAATCCACAAACGATTAGGGAAAACACGGGAATTTTACTTGAAGCAAGTAAAGAGATAGGTTTGGAAGTAAATCCCGAAAAGACTAAGTATATGATTATGTCTCGTGACGAGAATATTGTACGAAATGGAAATATAAAAATTGGAAATTTATCTTTTGAAGAGGTGGAGAAGTTCAAATATCTTGTAGTAACAGTAACAAATATAAATGATACTCGGGAGGAAATTAAACACAGAATAAATATGAGAAATGCCTGTTATTATTCGGTTGAGAAGCTTTTATCATCCGGTCTGCTGTCAAAAAATCTGAAAGTTAGAATTTATAAAGCAGTTATATTACCGATTGTTTTTTATGCTCCATTTTGAATCTTGCGTGCACTACTTTTAACACTTGAATATAATTAATTGATTAACTAGTGGACTTACTCGTGTAAATTATGTAAGATTTGTCCGGCTTACAGCTGTTTCAGTGCTTCATGCACCATCCTCACAGAAGAACACAAGAAATACATCACACTAACATATGAAAACAAAAGCACACATAAAATCGCATCTTCATTCAGAAAACAGAAATACAACATAACATACAGAACAGAAAACACACTACAAAGACATCTCAACACACAAAAAACACAAACAAATAAATACGACCACACAGGTGTATACAAACTCACATGTAATAGTTGCGATAAGTTCTACATAGGACAGACAGGCAGATCATTCCAAACACGCTACAAAGAACACATTAAAGCAATAACCAGAGGATACAATACATCTACATACGCCGATCACATAACCAATGCTAACCATACATACAATAATATAAATACAGACATGGAAATCCTACACATACAACCCAAGAACCAAAAACTCAACACACTAGAACAATATGAAATATACAAACACACTAAAACACACCCCGATCAAATCCTCAACACACAGATCAATTTCAGTACACACACACTATTCGACTCCACACTTCAACACCTTCCAACAATAAAACACACCCTCCTAACAGGCAGAGAAGTTCGAGATGACGCCGTGATCTAGTAGGCTCTGAGGATGGTGTGTGAAGCACTGAAACAGCTGTAAGCCAGACAAATCTTACAAAATTAACACGAGTAAGTCCACTAGTTAATCAATTAATGGTTTTTTATGGTTGTGAAACTTGGACTCTCACTTTGAGAGACGAACATAGGTTAAGGGTATTTGAGAATAAGGTGCTTAGGAAAATATTTGGGGCCAAGAGGGATGAAGTTACAGGAGAATGGAGAAAGTTCCACAACACAGAACTGCACGCATTGTATTCTTCACCTGACATAATTAGGAACATTAAATCCAGACGTTTGAGATGGGCAGGACATGTAGCACGTATGGGCGAATCCAGAAATGCATATAGGGTGTTAGTTGGGAGGCCGGAGGAAAAAAGACCTTTAGGGAGACCGAGACGTAGATGGGAAGATAATATTAAAATGGATTTGAGGGAGGTGGGATATGATGATAGAGACTGGATTAATCTTGCTCAGGATAGGGACCGATGGCGGGCTTATGTGAGGGCGGCAATGAACCTCCGGGTTCCTTAAAAGCTAGTAAGTAAGTAAGGCCTAGCACAGTAGGCTAGGAGAAATTGCTGTACACAGATGAATGCTAAAGAACAAACATGATAGAAAATCGGAAAAAAAGTAAAAATATCTGAAAATGATGTTAGAGTTTGCTAAAAATGCGCTTTTCCTTGAAAATCTATAAATAATTTCTTGTAGAATTACAGTATACTTTCTCTTCGCATATCTTGTGGCTCAACTCATATGAGCTTCATCATTATTGTTCCACCATTGATATGGTATAAAATATGATGGAAGTATTGCCTGGTGCAAGGCAGAGAATTGTGAATGAAGCTACTAGTGTAGTAAGCCAGGGGTCAGACATCTGACCTACCCATCCCAGCGTGAACACAAAGGACTAAATAAAGCTGCAGGCTTTGTCTGGCCAGTGTAGCAGAAGAGATGTCCTATCCACATAGCTTGGACACTTCAAGCGTGAACATGTAGGTGTGGGGCTCTGTGTTCAAACTCCTACATCATTTTTTCTTCTTTCCAGTACAAATATTTTCTCTGTCCTGCATTTTGTTTAAATCAGTGCATTTCAATAACTGTGTCTCGTTCCTGAAAATAAGGGTTTCGTGTTTTGATACAATACTGTAGATGAAGTGCTGAACAATCGTGTCAGATTTCTTTCATTACGTGCAGAGGATTGTACTTTTAATATACAAGGTGAACCATAAATAATGTCATTAATTTCAGGGGGTTTTCTTTGAGATATTTCATACAAAAAAGTTTAATACAATTTTGCTTGTTTTTGCTTCCTTTTCGAGATAAAAATATTTTGTGTGAGATTGTGTGTATTTGCTTGGTTTCCGCACAAAACCAATCCGCGGAAAGTCTAAAATTCCACATTCAGTATTCCCAACCTAACACACATAACAATTTCCCTCTTCTTACCACTTAAGTGACATGTAATTGATTTTACTGCTTTAGGCTTTTAACATATTATTTTTGAGATGTTCAGTTTAGTAATAATTATAAATTGGAAACTTACCACTGCAATTTCACCTAAATTGCACTGTTAATTATCGTTTTTAAATATTTGCAAAAATTAAGTAAACTCTACAACTCCACTAAAGTTACTGCATTCGTGAAGCCGTGAAAAAATCAACAAGATTCCAGACTCATCATAGACTGGGGGAAAAAGAAGACAGACATATCACGGTCTGCTGGAGTATAGTAAACACAGAAAACATTTTAAAGCAACAATGTTGAAGGTAGATATTTTTGTTTTGCAAATTTACCGTCATTGAACAGAAACCAAGATGGAGATTTCATTGCGAAATTCCTCTTTCAGGTATGTAGTAAACGATCTTCGCACAAAATAATGTACGATACACGAGCGGTATGTTTTCTTTCAATCTCGGAAATTAAAAAAGCTCAACTACGTTTTGCTTTTTCAAACTTTCCCTCGAACATGAAAACTTCAACATGCCGCTCTTGTAACACATTTTACTATTATATGAAACTTTTCATAGTGTGTTTAAGAAAGCCATTGATTTAATTCCCAATATGCTCAGTCAATTTAAGAGAACTATGTATTATGATAATAAATGATTGAAAGAATTTTTGTCCTTAAGAACAAATGTAACATTTCGTTCTGCAAAGAAATTTTAAAATGTTGCATTTGTTTAGATCAAATTTCTGCACATTTAAAGGACAAAACTAAAATTCTTTCAATCATTTATTATCATAATACACTGCTCTTATAAATTGACTGAGGAAATTGGGAATTCAATCAAAGTCTTTCCCAAAACGTGCTATGTAATGTTTCGTATAAAAAATTTTTATCTCTAAAAGGAAACAAAAATAAGCAAAATTGTATTAAACTTTTTTGTTTGAAATATCTCAAAGAATAACCCCCTGAAATTATTGACATTAGTTACAGGTTCGCTTTGTATGTATTACCTTTTTTAATTTATTTTTCAACTCTTTTAAATTTTTTATTTCTCTAGGTAGCCTATATTTTATATTGTCTAGACATGACTGAATTTTGTACTGTGCATTAAATGCTGTTTTCTGTTAATAAATCGTTTTTTTTTTTTCTGATCAGCGACTTCAGGTTTTCGTTTTTTATAACTTCTACATGGGATGAAATCTATCATTAAATTCACTTTATTGTTAGTTTATCGTTTTTTTTCCTCGCAGTTATTTATACTCGCTTTAACATCTCTGGTCATATCGCAAGTAAATCTTCTGTGTGAAATCCGAAGGCCTGTGTACTATTGTTGAGATTGGTTCTATTGTTGTGAACTAGATGGCGACTGTATAAGTATTACTGATTTGTTATGAATATGATTTCGGTGATGAATGAGGCTGGTGATTTTCAGGGATGTTGTGGCCCGAATTTCCTGGCATTTGCCTTACGGTTGAGGGAAAACCCTGAAAAAACTCAACCAGGAAATTCAACCCGACTGGGAATCGAACCCGGGCTCTCTGCATAAGAGACCAGCATGCTGACCCCTACACCCCTAGTCTATTATTATTATTATTATTATTATTATTATTATTATTATTATTATTGTTATCACGTCCACACCTGTGGAGTAACGGTCAGCGCATCTGGCCGTGAAACCAGGTGGCCCGGGTTCGAATCCTGGTTGGGGCAGGTTACCTGGTTGAGGATTTTTCCGAGGTTTTCCCTCAACCCAATATGAGCAAATGCTGGGTAACTTTCGGTGCTGGACCCCAGACTCATTTCACCGGCATTATCACCTTCACCTCATTCAGACGCTAAATAATCTGAGATGTTGATACAGCTCGTAAAATAACCCAATAAAATAAACAAATAAATATCACCATTATTATTATTATTATTATTATTATTATTATTATTATTATTATTATTATTATTATTATTATGGGAAATGCCTGTTATTATTCGGTTGAGAAGCTTTTATCATCCAGTCTGCTGTCAAAAAATCTGAAAGTTAGAATTTATAAAACAGTTATATTACCGGTTGTTCTGTATGGTTGTGAAACTTGGACTCTCACTTAGAGAGAGGAACATAGGTTAAGGGTGTTTGAGAATAAGGTGCTGAGGAAAATATTTGGGGCTAAGCGGGATGAAGTTACAGGAGAATGGAGAAAGTTACACAACACAGAACTGCACGCATTGTATTCTTCACCTGACATAATTAGGAACATTAAATCCAGACGTTTGAGATGGGCAGGACATGTAGCACGTATGGGCTAATCCAGAAATGCATATAGAGTGTTAGTTGGGAGGCCGGAGGGAAAAAGACCTTTAGGGAGGCCGAGACGTAGATGGGAAGATAATATTAAAATGTATTTGAGGGAGGTGGGATATGATGATAGAGACTGGATTAATCTTGCTCAGGATAGGGACCAATGGCGGGCTTATGTGAGGGCGGCAATGAACCTCCGGGTTCCTTAAAAGCTAGTAAGTAAGTATCACCTTCATTTTACTCAGACACTAGATAACCATAGCAGTTGGTGAAAGTATCGTAAAATAACCAACTAAAAAAAAAATAATATTATTATTATTAAATACATTATTATCTATTTCTATAACCTTCCACATTATTTTGCATGTTTGAAGGCTTGTTACACGCGTTTTCTCTGTGTTTTTGATAAGACTGAAATGTTTGTTATTATGCATAGGACTGTTTTCGACTCAGTCAGAGGCCACGGTGTCATTGGGACATGAAAACTGTTACAATGTAATTTATCACAAGCCAGTGTGTTATCATATTTACAGAGATAGATTATCAAGTGACACAGGCCACCGGGTTACGTGGTGTTCAGTTCAGTGTGGTCAGGGTGTATGCTGATGACACAAAGCATGCATTTTTCTTACTTCCTCGTTACATGAAGTATGCTTTTATTGCTCCAGAAAGTCTGTTTCAAGATTTTGACGCAATACCACGTTTTCAGCACACCTGCCCTTGTTCAACTTTTCCTTCTAGAATAATGGACAGATTCCCCAGCTTCGCAATCTGTGTGGAATGCGTTCAGTCTGAATGTGGTAAACTTGAATGTTGTCATAAATAGACCTCGGATAGAGATTATAATTTGTTTAATGAAAACTGTTTTTTTTTTTACACTGAACACTACATATAAAATTAGAAATGAATAAGTTTAGGTGAAGGAAACGTACATGAAATCAGTACTAATGACAATAAATGTATTGGGCCAAAAGTGGCAATATGTTGTTGTTGTTTGTTGTTGTTGTTTTCTAATGCCAGGGTCCACACCTGTGGAGTAACGGTCAGCACATCTGGCTGTGAAACCAGGTGGCCCGGGTTCGAATCCCAGTCGGGGCAAGTTACCTGGTTGAGGTTTTTTCCGGGGTTTTCTCTCAACCCAATACGAGCAAATGCTGGGTAACTTTCGGTGCTGGACCCCGGACTCATTTCACCGGCATTATCACCTTCATATCATTTAGACTAAATAACCTGAGATGTTGATACAGCGTCATAAAATAACCCAATAAAATAAATCTAATGCCAGGCATTTGACAATAAAGTCATTTGACCTCTTGCACTCCAATATTTTTCAAAGACATTATCATGGTCAGCCAATGAAGCACAGATTTTGAGGTGTTCCGAATCCATTTCTTGGTTTGAGTTGCATAATGGGCAGTTAGGGGACTGATATATTCCAATTCTATGCAGGTGTTTGGCCAAACAATCATGGCCTGTTGCCAATCTAAATGCAACTACAGACGATTTTCGTGGTAAATCGGGAATTAACTGTGGATTTTGATGCAGAGAGTTCCATTTTTTCCCTTGGGATTGAGTTATCAAATTTTGTTTGTTGAAGTCTAAGTATGTAGATTTAATAAATCTCTTCACAGAGTAATACGTAGATTTAGTAACAGGTCTGTAAGTAGCAGTGCTGCCCTTCTTTGCTAAAGCATCCGCATTCTCGTTTCCCAGGATTCCACAATGGGATGGTATCCATTGGAATACAATTCTTTTATTGAGTGATATTAATTGAGAGAGCATTTTAGTTATTTCTGCTGTTTGAGATGTAGGTGTGTGTTTAGAGACTATTGATAGAATAGCTGCTTTGAGACTTTCACTTATTGCAATGATTTCACCATCAAAACTTGTTGTTCCATATCCAAGAGATCTATAAAGTGAGAAGAGACAGCACGTAACACCTGCACCGGCACCTTGTTCTCTGGAGATCAAGTATCCATCGGTGTATAAATGAAGCCAGTTTTGTGGAGGGTACCTAATATTAATGTGAAAATGGCAAGTTGTAGCCGATTTAAGTGAACTTAGTCATCAGTTTGTACATCTTTTCTCAAGTACTCGTCCAGTTCATAAAAGCAGTTACTACTAGGAAGTGTTTTAGTGAATTTCGAAAGGAATATTATTTCAGGTCGCAAATGTTGACTGGAAAGGAATTAAAAAAAAAATTTGTAACAGTGAAAGTCTGTGATGTCATTAACACTTTTATCTGAAATGTTGGTAGGTCTGCAGTTTAGTATGTGCTGCAAGTACATAGTTGAATCTCCTCTTCTGTAGAGAACACATTTTGGTGATTTGTAAGTTCCAGTTCTAAGAAATGTGCTGCAAACAGCCATGTCGGTTACCAGTCTGAAGGTAGCTGCTGCTGTTCTTCTTGGACAATTAGAAATCAAATTTTTATTATTTAAAGTTTTGCACCGAGATTTATTTTGACTAACTTTTCTGTTATCATTATTTAATATTGAATATTATTGTTGTATTATTGTTGAATCTTTCGCACACTACTTTTAACGTTTGAATATAAATAATTGATTAAATGGCGATCTTACTCGTATTAATGGTGTAAGCATGTGCGGCTTACAGCTGTTTCGATGTTTCTTCACACCATCCTCAGAGCCTACTAGATCTCGACGTCATCTCGAACTTCTCTGCCTGTTGTGCGGGTGCGTTCGATTGTTGAAAAGTGTTGAATTGTGGTGTCAAATAGTGTGTGTGTTCTGAAATTGATCTGTGTTGAGAATTTTATCAGGGTGTGTTTTAGTGCTAATCACACATACAATAACATAAATACAGACATGGAAATCCTACACTTACAACCCAAAAACCAAAAACTCAACACACTAGAACAATATGAAATATACAGACACACTAAAACACACCCTGATCAAATTCTCAACACACAGATCAATTTCGGAACACACACACTATTTGACACCACATTTCAACACTTTTCAACAATCGAGTCCACACCTGTGGAGTAACGGTCAGCGCGTCTGGCTGCGAAACCAGGTGGCCCGGGTTCGAATCCCGGTTGGGGCAAGTTACCTGGTTGAGGTTTTTTCCGGGGTTTTCCCTCAACCCAATACGAGTAAATGCTGGGTAACTTTCGGTGCTGGACCCCGGACTCATTTCACCAGCATTATCACCTTCATATCATTCAGACTATAAATAACCTAGACGTTGATACAGCGTCGTAAAATAACCCAATAAAATTTAAAAAAAATTCAACAATCGAACGCACCCACACAACAGGCAGCGAAGTTCGAGATGATGCCGAGATCTAGTAGGCTCTGAGGATGGTGTGAAGAAGCACAGAAACAGCTGTAAGCCGCACATGCTTACACAATTAACACGAGTAAGATCGCCATTTAATCAATTATTAATATTACCTGTTTATAAGTTTTCTTTGTTAATAATTTTGCTGAATAATACGAAATCTCAAATCAAATCTTTGTTGGATTGTGATGCCTTTATTTACATTTTCATTTCCATCTACTCCATTATAAAAAAACAACTATTTTTGTCTGCTTTTTTCAGAAACTTAGTTTTGCTGTTTATATCTCACTCTCCTGTCTTCTGATGTTAATGAAACAATAGCCTGAACTGCAGATTTTGAATCATAATTTGATAAATGACCGATGTTATCAGCTTCTAATTCACCATCGTAGTCTGTATTGTTCTCCCAGTGTAAGATAAAAATCACAGTACACACCAACTCCAGCAATATTATTCGTGCAGAGATCTGTCTGTGTAAATGTGTAACCATTTTGATTATGGTTATAATGTACCTGTAGTTTCTAATGCTAGTAATTTCATTATTTCTGTATTTGTGTGTTTTTTTTTTTATGTATTTTCCAGATGTTCAAGATTTTATTGTATATGAAAGTTTCAACTGGGATTCCTGGTGTTCACGATTTTTCTTGAATAGATGGAATACTACAATCTTGTAAAATTTTTACATCTTCAATAAACCTAGACTGTGTTATTAAATTTCTTTTGTGTCAGTTGTAGCTTCTCCAGTATTTATCATGTGACTTAGTTACTTACTTACAAATGGCTTTTAAGGAACCCGAAGGTTCATTGCCGCCCTCACATAAGCCCGCCAGCGGTCCCTATCCTGTGCAAGATTAATCCAGTCTCTATCATCATACCCCACCTACCTCAAATCCATTTTAATATTATCCTCCCATCTACGTCTCGGCCTCCCTAAAGGTCTTTTTCCCTCCGGTCTCCCAACTAACACTCTATATGCATTTCTGGATTTGCCCATACGTGCTACATGCCCTGCCCATCTCAAACGTCTGGATTTAATGTTCCTAATTATGTCAGGTGAAGAATACAATTTATCATGTGACAGACATATTAATTTCTGAAACAATAAAATAGCTATTTCATTTAATTTCATATAAAATAAGACGTTATTAATAGAGTGTGGTCACATCATGCTTGATCCGAAGAATGCGGGTGGGAGCAAGCCCATAGACCGTGAGGTACAACATGGCATTTTAGATCCGTAATCTCCTGCTTGTTGCACTCGTATAATTTTCATTTATTAACAATCATCATTTTATTTCACTAACCTGTGTTATAGCAGTTGCTAAAAGTTGAGTCCATTAGCATTCAGACATCCCCAACATCTTTTGATGAAATTTGAATTCACATGCAAAAGTTCTTCTTTCGTTATCCTTCCAATTTCTGTTCTTATATTGTTTTTCAGTTCATTGGTGATGTGTGGGTTATTTCTATAGGCTCTGTTTTTTAGGATTTCCCACAAATAATCACACATGGTAAGATCTGGGGAACGTGCAGGCCATAACCTTGTAGAAATAATTGTCATCAAAAATCTCCCTTATAGCCACCAAAGAAGCACCTGCAGTTTGGGCTGTGGCAGAATCTTGTTGAAAATGTGCATGATGTCTCTCATTATCAGATAATTGTTAAAAAAAACTGTGCAAATATTGCGTACAATATTTCTCTGAATTTACGGTATCTTATTTGCTATTTCGGCATACCACATACCAATCTTTTCATCATACAGGGGAACTTAGTGAATTAATCGCGGATTTTCTGTGCAGCAGAATCTATTGTTCGGTGAACATAAATGAAACCATGCCACATCAGAGAAAATTGTTAAATGTGGATCAACAATACCATGAACAATGTTTTGTAAATCCCAATTACAGAAATTCACTCGACTTTCATTGTCATGTGGCCGTAATTCTTGGACTACAGCAACTTTGCAAGGCTTCAATTTTAGAAGTTTAGTAGCTGTTTTTGATACGCCTACTTGTGCAACAAGCCGTAAAGATTTATTAGGAGAACGTTCAAGTGATGACCAATATCATCAAGTTTTGCTTCTGTTAGAGTGCTTCGTTTTGGCCTACGAATTTTAGAGTTAAGTGATCCCGGTTCTCTTAATCTAATGACAAGGTTTCGAACTGTACCTCTATTTGGAGGTCGAATATCGGGGAATTTCTCTAAAAGTTGCCTACACATTTGTCGGCATGAATCTGTTTTGACATAATTTTCGTACATAAATATTCGCTGTTGTAGAGTAAACTTTTCAGCTGGCATTTCAATTATCTAAACAACTAATTTAATGCACAGCACACACTTCAAACGTATTTAAAAGAGTACACAAACACACAGTGTTCTATCACTAACATCCAGACTGTACTAAGCTGTGGCAACGACCGTAACATACAGGTCCGTGCTGCCTTGAAGCATGAAGCAATCAGCGGTTGGGATCTTTCCGCGTTCTTCGGATCAAGCGTGACGCGACCACACTATATTATTACTATTGTTATTGTGTACTACCAGAATATTGTACGAAATGGAAATACAAAAATTTGAAATTCATCCTTCGAAGAGGTGGAAAAATTCAAATATCTTGGAGCAACAGTAACAAATATAAATGACACTCGGGAGGAGATTAAACGCAGAATAAATATGGGAAATGCCTGTTATTATTCGGTTGAGAAGCTTTTATCACCCAGTCTGCTGTCAAAAAATCTGAAAGTTAGAATTTATAAAACAGTTATATTACCGGTTGTTCTCTATGGTTGTGAAACTTGGACTCTCACTTTGAGAGAGGAATAGGGATTAAGGGTGTTTGAGAATAAGGTGCGTCACTTCGAGAGAGGAACAGAGGTTAAGGATGTTCGTGAATAAGGTGCCTCACTTTAAGAGAGAAACAGAGGTTAAGGGTGTTCGTGAATAATGTGCCTCACTTTAAGAGAGGAACAGAGGTTAAGTGTGTTTGACAATAAGGTGCCTCACTTTTGAGAGAGGAACAGAGGTTAAGGGTGTTTGAGAATAAGTTGCCTCACTTTGAGAGAGGAACAGAGGTTAAGGGTGTTTTGAGAATAAGGTGCCTCACTTTGAGAGGAACAGAGGTTAAGGGTGTTCGAGAATAAGGTGCCTCACTTTAAGAGAGGAACAGAGGTTAAGGGTGTTCGAGAATAAGGTGCCTCACTTTGAGAGAGGAATAGAGGTTAAGGGTGTTCGAGAATAAGGTGCCTCACTTTAAGAGAGGAACAGAGGTTAAGGGTGTTCGAGAATAAGGTGCCTCACTTTGAGAGAGGAACAGAGGTTAAGGGTGTTTGAGAATAAGGTGCCTCACTTTAAGAGAGGAACAGAGGTTTAGGGTGTTTGAGACTAAGGTGCCCCACTTTGAGAGAGGAACAGAGGTTAAGGGTGTTTGAGAATAAGGTGCCTCACTTTAAGAGAGGAACAGAGGTTAAGGGTGTTCGTGAATAAGGTGCCTCACTTTAAGAGAGGAACAGAGGTTAAGGGTGTTCGAGAATAAGGTGGTTAGGAAAATAGTTGGGGCTAAGAGGGATGAAGTTACAGGAGAATGGAGAAAGTTACACAACACAGAACTGCACGCATTGTATTCTTCACCTGACATAATTAGGAACATTAAATCCAGACGTTTGAGATGGGCAGGGCATGTAGCATGTATGGGCGAATCCAGAAATGCATATAGAGTGTTAGTCGGGAGGCTGGAGGGAATAAGACGTTTGGGGAGGCCGAGACGTAGGTGGGAGGATAATATTAAAATGGATTTGAGTGAGGTAGGATATGATTGTAGAGGCTGGATTAATATTGCTCAGGATAGGGACCGATGGCGGGATTATGTGAGGGCGGCAATGAACCTCTGGGTTCCTTAAAAGCCAGTAAGTAAGTAAGCAAGCAAGTTATTGTATACTGTAGGAACTAATGACAATTTCATGCCTCAAAAGGCACTTGTCTCACTGGATAAAACCTTGCTTGTGGCAGGTTGCAAAGGTCAAACAAAGAGAGCCCGAGCAGCAGAGAGCGGACGGCTGCATTTGGTCTGATTCTGCAGTCCACTGCCACGACACCTACGTCAGCATCCATACCTCCGACTGCGCTGGCTGTACAAACTGGAGGGGAGGCCACCTTGCTGCCCAGCACTGGCACCAACACCACTTCCTGCTCCTCGTCAACTTCTGCCACTGCCACAGGTGAGTACGTACAGGGTGTTTCAAAAGTAATGCAAAATTGCAGTTAAAAGGAGGGAATTTTGGATTAAAAAAACTCAAACACGTCAAATCTTGTATTTAGAAGGAGGGATATTTTTATGGATACAAAATAATATTTTTGCGGCTATTGTTGTGCTAATTATGACTTCATTGAGAATATTTTATATCACAGCCTATATTTTGTTTATTTAAGTCCATTTATACACACTTTGACATCTAGATCATATTAAGTGTGTATGATTTTCGAGTGTTTCAGTAGACCATGGATTATTGTTCAGATTATGTTTCTATTCTGATACCTTACAAATGGCTTGTATTCATTTCATCTTATTTCAGTGTTCAATGATTATGATAATGGTGAGTAAGGTGGTGATGACTCATGCTGTGTAAATGTCCTTTCTGGAATTTCTGCTCTTGTGACCGAGGAAAACCATGAAAAACCTCAGTCAGATTGATAGGCCACGGGGTTTGAACCCAGGACCTCCTGAATGCGAGTCTAATGCATTACCACTGATCCACTTCGCTCAGTTATGGGTTGTTTTAATATCATGTGAAAGAGCATTAGTTTCGAAAGCAGTAGGCTATTCTATTTTGTTTTATACAGGAGCACTATGGTTATGGTTACCATGGTGACAGTTTTATTATTGATACATTTTCTTAGTCTCTGTATTATGAAAACAGTTTTATTGATGAAATGAATATAATGCAAGTCGTTCTTAACAGAAAATGAGAGAATTGAGATTCCGATGATGATAGGGTTTCAACAGAATTCTGCAAATGCCCACCTACAGTATTTCTCAGTCAACTGTAAGTAGAATAGAAGCGAAATTCAGAGAACATGGCATAAAAAGATCTGGTCTACTGACAGGAATTTGAAACTTGACATTTTGCTAAAGATGAGGGTATTTCTTTATTTGTTTGTTTTAAATTCTATGGCCGATAATATTATGAGTAAAAGCAGTGCTCGTTAAACAAACATACTGTATCCATGCCTTTGGTTTTGTGTTTATTAGTACATGGTCTGAAATATGTGCGATTTCTATGTATAACATTTAATAACGCTTCGATATAAATTTGATGTATTTTCAAAACTTAAATTCTAAAAACAATTTTTCGGTAGGATAGTCAATATGATTTTTAGACATATTTTAATTATTCTCATCTTTAATAAATCTAGTGTATTAAGGTTAGTTTTAATTTTTTATATTGGACTATGGACTGTGATAAGGCAAGGTAAACTCTATGTAGTATATCCATTCGTAAGTAATTTCGTAATTGAACAAAATATATATACTCCTACGTAATTTGTTACAAAGGTAGTTTATAGGTATGTTTGTCCCATTTCAGATGTTTATCAATAATGATTGCTAAATATTTAACCTCTGAAGATTCATTTATAATTGGACAATTACAGCTAATTGCAGAACAATTGAATTTCTCGTTCGAGTTGGAAATAAGATTTGTGGTGAATGTTACTTATGTCCCGCCCACTATAGGAGACATAGGCCAGTTTTACACTAATCATAAACATATTTAGTATAACTTGTTGCTTGTGGGCCATCCCAAACCCTGACCTCCACCCGTAAGAGTGACAGTCCTTATATACCCGTCAGTCAAGGCCTACTGACAAATAAAAGCATTTGACAATAGATATCTCAGTCATGAAAACCTCATAAAATATCCTACCAGTTGAATAATCGATCTTGCTACGTACAACATAATCATATCATATTATTATATTATTACCCATTTCAGCGAGTACTACGACCACTGCAAAATACGACAATTTGGTCCAGGGAGCATTCTCTTTTGGCACAAGGATGATTTATGTAACATGTTTCTAAATTAGTCTTTTAAATACCGGTACATTCTTTAATATAATTTGGTCCAGGGAGCATTCTCTTTTGGCACAAGGATGATTTATGTAACATGTTTCTAAATTAGTCTTTTAAATACCGGTACATTCTTTAATATAATTTGGTCCAGGGAGCATTCTCTTTTGGCACAAGGATGATTTATGTAACATGTTTCTAAATTAGTCTTTTAAATACCAGTACATTCTTTAATATAATTTGGTCCAGGGAGCATTCTCTTTTGGCACAAGGATGATTTATGTAACATGTTTCTAAATTAGTCTTTTAAATACCAGTACATTCTTTAATATAATTTGGTCCAGGGAGCATTCTCTTTTGGCACAAGGATGATTTATGTAACATGTTTCTAAATTAGTCTTTTAAATACCAGTACATTCTTTAATATAATTTGGTCCAGGGAGCATTCTCTTTTGGCACAAGGATGATTTATGTAACATGTTTCTAAATTAGTCTTTTAAATACCAGTACATTCTTTAATATAATTTGGTCCAGGGAGCATTCTCTTTTGGCACAAGGATGATTTATGTAACATGTTTCTAAATTAGTCTTTTAAATACCGGTACATTCTTTAATATAATTTGGTCCAGGGAGCATTCTCTTTTGGCACAAGGATGATTTATGTAACATGTTTCTAAATTAGTCTTTTAAATACCGGTACATTCTTTAATATAATTTGGTCCAGGGAGCATTCTCTTTTGGCACAAGGATGATTTATGTAACATGTTTCTAAATTAGTCTTTTAAATACCAGTACATTCTTTAATATAATTTGGTCCAGGGAGCATTCTCTTTTGGCACAAGGATGATTTATGTAACATGTTTCTAAATTAGTCTTTTAAATACCAGTACATTCTTTAATATAATTTGGTCCAGGGAGCATTCTCTTTTGGCACAAGGATGATTTATGTAACATGTTTCTAAATTAGTCTTTTAAATACCGGTACATTCTTTAATATAATTTGGTCCAGGGAGCATTCTCTTTTGGCACAAGGATGATTTATGTAACATGTTTCTAAATTAGTCTTTTAAATACCAGTACATTCTTTAATATAATTTGGTCCAGGGAGCATTCTCTTTTGGCACAAGGATGATTTATGTAACATGTTTCTAAATTAGTCTTTTAAATACCAGTACATTCTTTAATATAATTTGGTCCAGGGAGCATTCTCTTTTGGCACAAGGATGATTTATGTAACATGTTTCTAAATTAGTCTTTTAAATACCAGTACATTCTTTAATATAATTTGGTCCAGGGAGCATTCTCTTTTGGCACAAGGATGATTTATGTAACATGTTTCTAAATTAGTCTTTTAAATACCTGTACATTCTTTAATATAATTTGGTCCAGGGAGCATTCTCTTTTGGCACAAGGATGATTTATGTAACATGTTTCTAAATTAGTCTTTTAAATACTGGTACATTCTTTAATATAATTTGGTCCAGGGAGCATTCTCTTTTGGCACAAGAATGATTTATGTAACATGTTTCTAAATTAGTATTTTAAATACCAGTACATTCTTTAATATAATTTGGTCCAGGGAGCATTCTCTTTTGGCACAAGGATGATTTATGTAACATGTTTCTAAATTAGTCTTTTAAATACCAGTACATTCCTTAATAAATCACTGAAAAACAAATGTGAATATAGGGATGAGGAGTGAGTACGAAATTATTATTATTTTTGGCACATCATTGTTACGTAAATAACTACAAATAAAAACTAACATGCTACATATTTTAATAAATACAGGAAACAAGCAATTACATACAATTAATGTGCGTGTAATAAACAATAAGCAAACCATCTTCGATTAATCATTTCAAAACAACGTGAATATAGCGTGGATTGTGTAGGAAAATAATTTCTGATATGTTGCTCCCAATGTGCATCATTGTTAACTTATGAAAACAAATGAAAATTAACATATAAACACTATTTGAAGAAAGATAGGAGATATTAAGTAATATTCAGCGTTCTTAATGATCTTTGGATGGGCAATAACAATGAAATATGTATAAAATAGAAATTACATACAGGTGAGCATATAAAAAAACAGTAAGTAGAATCATATCTGATTAGTAAGCTTAAATTACTCCAGGTTTAGTGTAAGAGTGGTCTATGTAACGAGTACCGGGTACTAGGAAAATACCAAAACATGGATCTGATCAAACAAAGTGCTGTGTTCTGCAGCCAGTTTGACTTCTCACATTCATATATATTTTTTTAATGTTTCCGGAATTGTAAATCCTATACCTTGGGTTTGCTCTGTGGGCCAGTATTTCACAGAACTGACTCCAGAAAGTGCATCATGTGTTGCAGGTGCGTCCCACTCAAAAGCAGTCCCGGTGAACATCCCAGTGAAGCCAATGGTGCCTCGCCCTCCCATGAGGAACTCAATAGAAGGGCTCAACCAAGAGATTGAGAGGCTGGTACTCAAGGCTGGCGGAGCTCAAGACACAGAAAGAGAAGAGGAGAAGGTGCGGCAGTAGTTTACATATGAAATGTCCTTCATATAATTTCATGAAATTTTTATACATTTGTCGTATAAAGGATCAACAACTTCTTGTAATTTGAGTCGAACACAATTCATATTGAAGGCCCAGCTCAAAATGGAAACAACTCAAAATTAACAGGTTTCGGAAAACTGCATTTTAAAGCTACATGTTGCTGTGGAACAGATGCATTATAGGACCCACCATAGTATCGATTATATATTGTATATTTTCGGTTATTATATCAAGTATATCATCTTAACAATATTAAATACATAGTACTATAAACATGTATAATTTAATAAAACCGACAATAATGATATTAAGCTCATATTAGTCACCTTTGTTATACAATATATTAAATTTTATTCAAAACTAGCCGTACCCGTGCGCTCCGCTGCACCTGTTAGAAATAAATATAAAGTAATTACATAATTAAAATAAGACGTTTGATCCAGGGAACATTCGTGTTTGATAGAAGGATAAATCATTTAATATGTTACTTAATTTAAATTGTATTTAAATAATTAAAATGCGGTCATTTTGGTCCAGAGAGCAATTATTTGGTGCCATGACAATTCCTTTAACATGTTTCTTAATTGTTATTACATGCAACCGTAGTTTAATCAAGATTGACATATCATTTAGATTTAATGTGTATACTTTATATTACTTGCTATATGTTTCAGAAGTTACTGTAATAACATTGTAGAATTATGTCCATCTAGAGACACTAAATAAATTACTTATCATTTTCAATTTATAATTTTTATATTAATTATTTTTTTTCTGTTAATGATTTAATTGGAATATATGAGAAATAATTTATAGAATTAAATGGTGAAATAATAATTAAACAATTAATTAGCTTCCGATATTACTTCATACAAACACAGAAACATTCTCTTAGGCTATGTTTAATAGCTTTCGATTGTTGTTGTCCAAGGCCCCTTATAGACGAAGTCATTTGTTTTTATTTCAGTACATCGCCTTAGATGGCGTTGTTATTGTAATTTTGAAACTCATTTATCTCATTAAATATCCGTCCTATCAAAATTTTGTATAGAATAAAACTTATCGGAAATTAATTTTAAAGAAACTTTTGTTATGTAATGTTTTTCATGAAAATCAATAATAAGCGAGATATTTCGATTTATTTAATTCAGGTCCCCTTATAACCCCCATTTTAAATAAAGTATTTTGAATGCTATATAGCATAAAATCTAAGTTACAACGAACTTAATTTATATTCCAATTTTCATATAAATCGGTTCAGCCATTATCGCGTGAGAAGGTAACAAACATCCAGACAGACAGACAGACGTACAAACAAAAATTTCAAAAAAGCTATTTTCGGTTTCAGGATGGTTAATTATATATGTTAGGACCGGCCATGATTGTTTGGCCAAACACCTGCATAGAATTGGAATATATCAGTCCCCTAACTGTCCATTGTGCAACTCAAACCAAGAAATGGATTCGGAACATCTCAAAATCTGTGCTTCAGTGGCTGGTCATGATAATATCTTTGAAAAATATTGGAGTGCAAGAGGTCAAATGACTTTATTGTCAAACGCCTGGCATTAGAAAACAACAACAACATATATGTTAGGACCAATTATTTTTGGAAAATCGAAAATTACCAGAAAAATTTTGGCTACAGATTTATTATTAGTATAGATAAAGTTAAAGAAACAAACCAAAGCTAAACTTTAAACACAGTAACATTAAACTTTCAAACAATACAACAGTAAAATTAAGTTGATATTCGTCATCTTTATAATACATTATAAAATACTAATTCTACTTCATTTGTACTGCATTTTTGGTCCAGGAAAAATACTAGTCTTTCACAAAAACACATTTTTACTAGTATTTTTCTTGGACCAAAGAATTAAAAACAAAATTGGTGTAGAATTAGCATTTTACCATGGACCTCACTGGAGATGTTCCATTTCATCTTCTCCGTTATCCGAGTGATTTCACGATATGGCGTTCCTGTGTCTATCATTTAATTTCCAATGACATCTCTACAGAAGTTCATCTCGTTTACTTTTAAATTTCTTCAGTCTCATCCCAGGATTGCATGTTTCGCAAAACATTTCACTCCTAAGTATGCCACATTCGCATAAAAAAAACCATAAACATAGCCTACATGTCTTTATTCATGAATAAAGCTACTAAAAAGGTTACAACTTATTTATAATTCCATAATTTCCATTTCGAGGCCTACATTTTAAATTAAAAGGGAAAATTCGATCCACTTCTTTTTTATATTTAACTATGCATTTGAAATTGCCGCCATGATTATGATCAAACTAATTTACAACAATATTGATTGGTTGGCAATATAATGAAAACAATATATATCGATCATTTAATTGATCGAAATGCTACTTCCGTTGACCTTTTTTTTTTATGGCTTAGCATATTTTTATATTTAGGGTGGGGCCTATAATGCATCTGTTCCATCTCTTGGATCACTGGGGATTTGACGCGGTGCTAATAGCATAATGCTCGTTTGTTCTAAAGTCATTGCTGCGTTTTGTTTCAGACGTACCAGGCCACGCCAGAGGGGCATCGTGCACCGCTGGCTGACCTCCTCAGGTCCACTCGCTCAGTGAATACCCAGACTCCGGCTGGTGGGGACTTCACTGGCAGTTCACAGTCTTCAGGTAGTGCAAATAGTGTAGTATTCGTGAGAAACTTGTCTGTGTGAGAACAAATTGCACTCAAACATCAGCATGAATCTGTTCTTGTACGTCAGGTTCTGCCATATTGAAAAGCGATTCTATTAGGAGGTACATGCACCTTCAAGCATCGTAAATATGAGTGAAATGTAATATTTTTTCTCAGAAACCAGGAATGTGTTACTCAAATTTGGTGTGATAAATATTCACTATCTGTACTGTAAGGGACAATGTCCAGTTATTGAAGTCTATAGTTAACATCAAAATGGCACTTATCTATATTTTTATACATTCGTATATATATAGGATCAACAACTTCTATATTTTTGCTGTACTGTAGTTTGAAGTCAAGTCACTGCAGCTATCTACAAACGATCTATGTCAGCATTTCTCCTGTGGTCTGCCCTTGTGGTCCTTCAAAAAAGACAGAAGAAATAAAATTCGAACGAATTGCATATCACACTATAGCTTAAAATCTCAGAGTTTGGAAATGACACATGGCAATCAAATTTCACTTTTTCTCCCAGTACTGACATTTTATGAAATTTATTACCCTACCTGTCTACCAACTTCCCACTCTACTCTCAGCAACAAAAGAGGGATTTAAAGCACTATACATGTGGCGTTTCTCGACATCTTTTCTCTGCACATCTGGCGCCGCGCCTGTAATCCAGCCAGGGATCACCCGAATTCATAACAGAGCACCAAAGTACCGAATCTTAATTCAATTTTAAAATATAAGTACATTGGTATTAAAATATGCTACGAAAATGATAAATTTGCTTTCAACGGGAACAAGAGTAACGTGGTCCACAGAACTGTGCTGACTTTAAAAAGTGGTCCCCACTTCAAAAAAGTTTGAGAAACACTGGTCTATGTTATTCTACAATGTTCTTTGAATGGTTGTATCGTGGACCCTAGTTGTGTTCCAGAACCATAGTTATGGGGAAATGATCCATTCCTAAAAGTGTGTGTCTGTGTCTAATGCCTACCCACTTCACTTGCGTGATTCGAGTTCCGCATACTGCAGATAGATGGCAAGACTGTGACTCATTTTCAAGTTGCAAACCACTTCGGCGAGCCACATTTTGCATGATGTGTATCTGTCGTGTACTAGGGTGAGTGTATGTGTAAGTGTAGTGTAGGAAATGGATGAGGATGATGATGAAGATGAGGAAGGGAGAAGGGGAAACCTGGTGCCGGTATGTAGTCTACTCCTGTCGAATAGCACCAACTGGACTGCCAGACTTAATGTCCCCGTTTGATGGACGAATTACTATCAACAGTGACATATGCCTTCCCTTCATATGGACTGCGGAGAGATTTGGGATTTAACCCAGTAATCTTGGTGCACAATTTAGTGATTAGAAGTTAGATTAGAGTTGTCTCCTAGTCCCAAGGTAGAAATTTTACATGAAAATTTCTAACTATGCCATGAATCGAACCCGGGCCGGCTAGTCTGGAGGCAGATGCACTACCACAGAGCTAACTCGGTGGACTCCCTCTTAAAAGTAGATTCTTAATGCAGGATGCATGTTGAAAGTTAACTGTTGTATGGTAGCATGTGAAAAATACTTTTGTGTGGGATCGTGCGTATTTGCTTGCTTTCCACACAAAACCAATACGTGGTAAGTGTGAAATTCCACATTCAGTATTCCCAACGTAACACACATAACAATTTCCCTCTTCTTACTGCTTAAGCACCATATTCATTTTACTGCTTTAGGCTTTTAACATATTATTTTTAGAGACATTCAATATAGTAATAATTATAAATTGGAAACTTACCACTGCAATATCACCTAAATTGCAATGTTAATTATTGTTTTTAAATATTTGCAAAAATTAAGTAAACTCTGCAACTCCACTAAAGTTACTGCATTCGTGATGCAAGTAACATTAAGGAAGCCGTGAAAAAATCAACAAGATTCCAGACTCATCATAGACTGGGGGGAAAAAAAAGACAGACGTATTTCACGGGCTGCTGGAGTATAGTAAACACAGAAAACATTTTAAAGCAACAATGTTGAAGATAGATATTTTTGTTTTGCAAATTTGCCGTCATTGAACAGAAACCAAGATGGAGATTTCATTGCGAAATTCCTCTTTCAGGTATGTAATAAACGATCTTCGCACAAAATAATGTACGATACACGAGCGGTATGTTTTCTTTCAATTCTCGGAAATTAAAAAAACTCAACTACATTTCGCTTTTTCAAACTTTTCCTCGAACATCAAAACTTCAACATACCGCTCTTGTAACCCGTATTACTATTAACACGTGTACAAAAAGTGTTTTAATGTTGACTTTCAACTGTTTATACCAAATGTCAATTGTGTTCCATCAGATGTCACACACAATCAATCACAACTGATCAGTAAAGTGGTAAAAAAAAGCCGCACTTGTTTTTAAAAATTACTATTTTTGGTTAAGGAAAGTACATACATTCAATAAATCTTCCTTTTTTTTAAGTTAAATTAAATTTTTTGGTCTGAAGAAGACCTGGCTGATTCTGAGTCTGAATGCAGTAACTGGAATGCAGGAAGTCTTGGCTGGAGGGCTTGTGATTCTGTATTCCCATTGTACTGAAGGACATTCAGTCTGTTTCGTAGTCCTCCAATAGTTTTTAAGATGTGTGTGTGTGTGTGTGTGTGTGTGCGCATTTTTATCCTTTATGAGAAGGAGGGGCTCAAAATTACAGTACATGCACTCAGCTCTCCTAGAACTCCAGCTGTAAAATTGCAGATGCTACAACTAAGTGCAGAGCTGTGACATGACATGCAGTACGTTGTGTTTAATGCTGATGATCACCTTGTTCTTGTTTAGGACCTCCATCTCGTGAATCATTTTCTCCCCTAATTCCTGGTGTGATGGATCTTTCTAGACCTCCAAGTGATCTACAGGGTATGTAACATTGTTTCTACCATTAAAGATGAAATCTGTTCCTAAGTAATTTACAATATGAAAGCAAAACGGGTTATTTGTGAAGCAAATGTGCTGGTCCAACAACAGCAGCAGCTGCACCAACAAAAAGAACAACAGCAATAATAATAATAATAATAATAATAATAATAATATTAACCAATACTAATAATAATAATATAATAATAATTACAAAAGCAATAAGAAAAATAACAGTAATAATAATGATAATGATGAACAAAAAAAAACGTTTATTGGAAGAGTGCACTGCAGTGGCGGCTCCTGCGTATTTCTTAAGAGGAGGAAAGAAGTTAACAGCACGAAATGACACCTTCTTGAATGAAACATGCTAAAAATTAGCCTGCATGCATACATGTAAGACCAGGTAGTGTTGGGGTTGGCCTTCCCTTCTGTATAGCAATAATCTGTTCTTGTAAACTGAGTTTCCTAAATTTTCCAAAATATATTATGTTTTTACTTCCATTCATTGTTGAATAATTGCACAAATTAACAATTACAAGGAAATTCACAACCTCGTAGCATTTTTCGAGCACACTACAGTATCACACGTGTTGGAAGAGACTATAGCTACTAACACGTAACTGGAACTGTTTTACGGAAATGGGAATGGGAAATAACCTGAGGAAAGCGAGAACACTGCACCCACCCACGTGGTCTGTGTTGCCACATGTTCATTTTACAAGTTCAGTATCACATGCTTTTGAAGAATGTCAGTTCTTGTAAAGTTATACTATCATTATTGTTCAAAGCTGCCGGTGGCCGATTAATTTTTTATGTTAAAAATAATGCAGTTTGGAGTACCTACTTTCAAATTCAAATATATTTGTACAAAACTGACAACTTGGCTGTTGCCCTGTCTAGTACACAATAAATGGAAGTGAATTTCAGGGGTTAAAAGATCTGTGATATTAACGTAAAACTACTTCCACTTTGTTTTATATAAACCCGAACTTTAACTTTCAAATATCCTTGAAAGTTTCAAACCTTGAGTAGTAACCTATATAAAGTGCAATGAATAATATTTTTGGTTTATAATTAAAAAAAAAATAGTTTATGTGGTGTCTTTCATAGCGTTGCGTTAAAACTGTTTTTATTGTGTCTCACCTAGATGTGTTATAGTCTGGTTGAATGTACCATCATTAGATGGCAGCGGTAGCGAGCTTGCTGCACGACCAGTCGGTTTCTATTTCCCGCCCATGCGCTGATTCAGAGGAGGATCTCCTCCCTATCCGTTCATTTACTTGCTTTAAAAAACTGCTTCATTCTCTGGCCACTAGCGCGCTGTTGTCTATGTGTGTTAACTGCAGTAGAGGAGGAATGGAGTGCCTTTCCTCGACACAAACAATCTCGCATCTTTCTCACAGTTTTCTAGCAGCACATGAGCGCGCATCGTTTAAAACTCGATCAACCGAGGTTTTCTTATAGCTGTGAACTTAAAAATTATTGGATCTTCCTCGAATTTCAAAGCATATATTTCATTTGGTATTTACATTCAAAAGAAGAAAAATGTGAGGAGGACGTTCCTCCCTTCGCTCCCCCGAGGAACCGCCACTGGTGCACTGCATCACAAAAATCAGACGTTGTTGGTGTTGGTGTTGTTCAATTCTCTGTAGTGGGCATCACAAAGAAGACACCATCATATATGAAGCAATTTTCGTAAAGAAAAATTTTTATTGTGTTTTTCTGTATTGTTGAAAACCTGCAGCAAGTTTGTGAGAGGTTCGTCTGTTGATGAGGATTACTGTTAGGATAATGCAGCTTACATATTATATTCCTGAGAGTTTCTATGAGGTTACCTAAATAGCTGCTTTATTTCTTGCAGAACTGTTGTTGTTGTTGTTGTGAACTAATGCTGAATTCTCGGCATAAAGCTATTAACTCTCTTGCTGTCCAATATTCGATCACTCAATCAATCGTTTATTAATGTCATGAGCAACAGTTTGTTGCAATAGACATAAAGTAAAATAATATTTGACATAAAATATAAAAACAGATGAATACAACAATACAAATGAAATACAATACTGGTAATAATAATAATAATAATAATAATAATAATAATAATAATAATAATAACCAATACTAATAATAATCATAATAATAAAGTAATGCAGCTTATAAATTTAAAATATAACTTACAGTGGAGTCAAGAAATTCACTAATACCACAGAATGGATGGTTGATTAACCAGTTATACAGAACAGATTCAAATTGTATATAACTCGCATCGTGTGCCTTTTGTGGTAATTTGTTAAACATTGTTATAGCAATAGAATTGAACAATTTTTTGGACTTACTTAATCTAAGTCTAGGTTCTGAAAGACAATAATTGCACCTTGTATTATAGTGATGAACTTCTGTTTTGGGGTGATAAGTATTAAGGTTTTTCTTAATTTTCATTAGACATTGGAATTTATATCAGTTTATGACAGTTAAAATTTTTTCTTGAATAAATAGTGGTCTACAATGAGCGTCATATGCAGACCCTGTTAAAATGCATATAGCTTTTCTTTTTTTTTTAGAATGAGAATCTTGGGTATGATTTTCCCAAATATATATATATAAATAAATTTAGCTTCCCTTATGAAAAGGTTGCCAGATTTGACAAAGCGTATTACATATAATTTGGAAACACACCTAAAAGGTAAAATGATATACATTTATTTGAAACGGTTAGGGAATCGAATATTCAAAATATCAGAAAAATTTACACCTAAGTAGCGTTTGTGCTCATTTACAGTTAAGAAAGGGGGGGGGGGAAATACCATCGGATAGGGTAGAATGATTTGAATGCCATATACCACGAGAAAAATAATAATATGGATTGATTGGTATTGATATCTAAACCAATCAACAGCCATCGGTTAAGATAACTTGAAATTTCCATTATCACTCCCATACAAATGATTTCTCAATATCTGAACCGATCCTTTGAGGGCACTAATGGCTATTTCCTTCACAATGCTGTGTGTTAGCCCAGGTTTTTACATTTGTTGGCAAAGAAGGAGGGTATGGTACCTCGTACCCCCACCATCAGACCTGTTACATCAATGTGGGACAGGCTATATTTATCTTTATAGAACGGGATTGTTGGTTCATAGATCCATTTCTTTTCACTGTCCACCTCATGCGGTTGATCTGCACGTGTCTCAAATCTGATGGTGGGATCGAGAATGTATGCCGAGTTGTTCTTAATGGCAATGATATCAATTCGCCGAACACTTCCTTGTGTGGCTAGTCCCTGCACCTCTTGATGGACTGTAAACCCTACTTCCTTCAATGCCTCGGCCAGCATAGAACGGACAGCATGATGACGGATGTTGCGAAGGGCCTCACTATAGGGGCAGAAGCCAAGGATATGGGGAAGAGTTTCAATCTCGCTGAGACAGCGTCTACAGCGGGTACCATCCCGACTTCTCCCCGGTACAGCTCGGACCGGAGCAACATAGCCTACCATTTTAAGGGCGTCTATCCATTCCAAGAGGGTTAGATATGATATGATAATATACTACGTATTGAAAAAGGCATAATAAGAATTTATGTGGTAGAATTTTGGTATTAAAGGTTTTAAATGTTTTAATAAGTAAATTACTCTTGATAGCTTAATATTTAAAAATTAATATGTTCATCCCGTGCTAGTTTAGAATCCAATGCAAGTTCTAACAATTTTTTTGGAGAGTGATGTAGCAAAAAAGTGTAACTGTTTTAATGCAGGCACCATATTTGTATGTTATGACTGTTACATCATCTACACGCAACCCCCAAACTGTTGGAGGAGCACACCTGCCATGGGTTAGCAGGTCCATATGACATTCAAAAGGATTTTCACTGACCATATCCCCTCTTTTCCACTTAGGGGACGCTTATGCATGCCTTGGCAGGTGAGCATGCTGACATGGCATTTTCTCCGTTTTGATGAAACACTCATACCGCTGTGACAGAGTTGTGATTCTGAAAGTAAACGTGGGAGAAAAGCTGAAAAGAGATAAAGTAGAATATGAAGCTGTAAAAGTTAGGGATCTGAAAATTTCACATTTGCGAAATTCGAGAATTTTTAAATTGTGGGGAAGAAAGTATTTTTCATCCGTAAGGTGATTTAGCATGATTTTCTAGCAGAATTAAAAGTGCGAAAAATTGCGAATTTCCTATCATATTGCGAAATCACGAGAAAAATGTTATTTAATAGTGATTCATCAGTAAATGCTATTTTTCAAGCTAAAATCGCATTATATATATATATATATATATATATATATATATATATATATATTGTAAATTTATTTCAACTCATAGGATTTTATTCTTCCAACAATAATTCCTTTCTACAATTAACCTTAAACGCTCTCGTCAACAATAGGATTTTTACTCAACACAGTATTCGTTATAGCACTCCACTGACGACAATGACAATTTACTTGGACTATTACGAACAACAATGAACTGTTAATCTTAACTAATATTTACAAAGCACTATTTACAAATCAGAACTGTCAATTCTCAGTTCACAGTTCTTCTAGCTCAGTCACTCGAGTTCACAGTATCTCGAACCACAGACCTTCAGAAACAGTCCACTGTACTCGAACTCAGGTCCCTCCAACTGCGGTCCACTGCACTCGAACTCAGGCCTTCGGATGCTAACACAGTTGTGGACGCACACTCAAGTCGAACTCCGGTACACAAGACTGGCTAGCTTGCTCTGTTCACTGGCTTACTCACTGAACTAATCATGAATCACACACACACACTCCTTCGCGTCTGTAATTTATAACCACAGCAACGTAACCGAGAAACTTCGAATTCGCGATTTTTCCACTTCGACAGGCTTCTGGAAGAGTCGGGAGGGTCCGTTCCCCATTCACTGCGTAAGTAGCAGCTGCGCGCGCAGCCTCCCCTCGCGCGTAGGCCCTTTCCCCTCTCTTCTCTCCGCCGCGCGCCGTCCCTCAGTGCTTCGTGGAGCCCGCGCGATCTGCTCTCTTGCGGGACGCTGGTCGTGAATTCGAATCTCACATCGCTGTCACAATATATATATATACACACACAAAAATTAAAGTCATTTTTGTAAGTACGGAACTGAAAACATCTCAATCAATGATCTCATCATCAATTATTGTCTGCTCTATTCAAGAAATTTCATGTATCAATAATTGATAAACATATCGTAATAGAGTCCACACCTGTGGAGTGACGGTTAGTGCGTCTAGCTGCGAAACTAGGTGGCCCGGGTTCGATTCCCGGTCGGGACAAGTTACCTGGTTGAGGTTTTTTCCGGGATTTTCCCTGAACCCAGTATGAGCAAATGCTGGGTTACTTTCGGTATTGGACCCCGGACTCATTTCACCGGCATTATCACCATCTCATTCAGGTGCTAAATAACCTAAGCTGTTGATGAAGCGTCGTGAAATAACCTAATAAAATAAAAAAACGTATCGTAATATCGATTATCAAGTTCTATATTCAATATGCGCTTGGCTAAAATGCGTCTCGTCTGTTTACTTGGCCATTTGCTGTTGAGGTCGCAGCAGAGTTGGATAGTTATTGTAGTTATATTGGCAGAGTTGGTTGAATTTGTGAGACACGTGCCCCTTTGTAAAATGGGCGAATAACTATAACTGTTCAGTTGACGAATCAAATATTGACATGTTTCCAGAATTTTCGACTATACCAAAACAAGAATTTCGAAGTGCATACAATTCACTTAAGAACCGTATTGAAGAGCAGATGAAAAATGAAAAATATGTGACATAGTGAAAGTGTTTAATGCGTAGAGAATACAGATTCAAGCATTTTGAGAATGTTGTTTGCAAGTTTTGTGGACACCAACAAACAATATTGACAGTGAACGTGTTTTATCACAGTATAGTGCTGTTGTTTGACAGACGATGTAATTTGAAGGAGAAAAATGCTGAGCTGTTCACAATATTATGTTTTGAGAAATGAAAGGTAGACTGCACAAAGTTTCCTTTGGAAAAAAATAGATGCTAATTTGGATAAAGGTAGATACTAATTTCAGAAAAATAGATGCTCATTTTAATGAAAATAGATGCTAAAAATTCAGGTCCGTAGTAATAGTTTATCATCAGTGTTTTTCGTTAAGAAGTGAAACACTACAAAGAAGTCACAGAAATTTCTGTTTTCATTTGACAGTTTGTGCCCTGAATATGGTATGGTTTCAAAATTGAGTTGTTCATCTGTAACATAAATGTAGAAATATCAGATAAAATGGTGTAATTATACAATCTGTATAATAATTATTTTATTTCGTTATGTAACATAAATGTAGAAATATCAGATAAAATGGCGTAATTATACAATCTGTATAATAATTATTTTATTTCATTATGTTACATTAATTTTTTTTCTCAAGGTTTTTTCACCTGAGGCTTCACAAGCCAGTTGTTTACACTTGTTACTTCTTGTTGCGATCATGAAGAAACCTCCAAGATGGCTGCTGTATGATGTCATACTGATGCATGGTTGTTATCTTTCCACCTAGGTGGCAGCAGGGGGTCTTCTCCTGACCAAGAGACAGGCAAACTGGGGACTTCGCCGCACATTAACAAGTTCCTTGCTCGAGAGCCGCCGGACGGTTGTGAGAAAGTTAATCTTAAGTTTGTCGAGGACACCAGGTAATACTAACTAGCGCATATATTCAAAATGTTCTCGGGCTTAGGTCTCCAACTCAGTGCTGCATGGATACCAGCTATAAAATTTCTCAACACCCAGACAGCGGTCCATTTAATGTTTAAAGTTTAAAACATATGATTTCATCTCTCTCTCTTTTTCCCCCCCCCCCCCCCTCAATTCTGCAATAACCAGATTTCGAAGTTCAGACCCCGATGGAGGAGATACAAGTTAACACAGTGTTCGTTAACAGAAAACCACAATTTCAAGTCACACAGCGATTGTATGCACTCGTTGTGGGTTTCTGGCGTTTGATCAGCCCACGCGAGTTGTGTGGATATAAAGGGAAAAGTTGAGACGGTGTCGGGTGGAGTTCCTGGGTAGCTCAGTGGTAGAGCACTGGTACGTTCAACCAGAGGTCCCGGGATCGATACCCGGCCCCGGAACAATTTTTCCCTTGAAATTATTCAAATCTGCTTTACAGGGAGCTTCACCTGAAAGACTAGATTTGCATAAGACTAGGACTTGTTTACTTTTTCCGGTCTGGTTGAAGGTTTCGTACATAGCTGGGACAGTTAGGACTATGTTAAGACATTGCGATGGCGAGAACGAAATCCAATTGGAATAAGTTTTTAAATATATATTATTAAATTCTTTCCACAAAAAAAAAAAATAATCTATACTAATAATAAATCTGTAGCCGAAATTTTTCTGGTAATTTTCGATTTTCCAAAAATAATTGGTCCTAACATATATAATTAATCACCCTGAAACCGAAAATCGCTTTTTTGACATTTTTGTCTGTCTGTCTGTCTGTCTGTCTGTCTGTCTGTCTGTCTGTCTGCTGTCTATGTTTGTTACTTTTTCACGTGATAATGGCTGAACGGATTTCGATGAAAATTGGAATATAAATTAAGTTCGTTGTAACTTAAATTTTAGGCTATATGCCATTCAAAATACGTTATTTAAAAGGGGGGTTATAAGGGGGCCTGAATTAATTAAATCGAAATATCTCGCTTATTATTGATTTTTGTGAAAAACGTTACATAACAAAAGTTTCTTTAAAAATAATTTCCGATAAGTTTTATTCCTTGAAAAATTTTGATAGGACTGATATTTAATGAGATAAATGAGTTTTAAAATTAAAATAACTGCCATCTAAGGCCGTGTAATGAATTAAAAAACAAACGACTTCGTCTATAAGGGCCTTGGACAGCAACAATCGAAAGCTATGAAAGATAGCCTACAGAGAATGTTTCTGTGTTTGTATGAAGTAATATCGGAAGCTAAATTAACCGATTTGTATAATTAATTATTAATTCACCATTGGAAAGTGTAGTTTCTCTAGATGGACATAATGCTATAATGTTATTACAGTAACTTCTGAGTGAATCGAGGACAGGTAAGATTAAAATAGCTTCTTATGCACAGAAAACTTGATAGGCTATTCTGTACATTCGTTTCCTTTATTTCCTAAAATAATTTTTATGATCAAATGAGTGGTCTCTGGATCAAAATGATCGTATTTTAATTATGCAAATACAATTTAAATTAAGTAACATAATAAACGAATGTTCACTGGATCAAACGTCCTATTTTAATTATGTAATTACTTTATATTTATTTCTAACGGGTGCAGCGGAGCGCACGGGTATGGCTAGTAATAATAATAAAACAGTAGAAATAAGTGATTTTAAAGTTAACCTACAAAACTTTCATTTTGACTTCTTACTAAATAGAATACTTCACTTATTTTCTTTTAAAGTATAAGGTTATCTTTGTTTCTTGGTAACTAGTTTTACTCATACTGGGGTTAGGTTTATATTAAATTGAACATATTGTTTTCTAAATGTTTTATCTAATTTTGTTTCTTTTATAGTAATCTAATTAGTTTCAGACAAGTCTATTTCTGTGACCTATGTTTTATAATTAATTGAAGCGTCGGCTGGAAAAATGTTGTAAGTTACAAAATTTTCATTCGTCATGTTTCCGTGTGTATGTCATGTTACCTTGCTGTACTCCTTGGCTTGCAACTGTCCATCAATGCAATACATGAGATTTGTGCACCCAAACGTTTGCTACCCTGGAACAACGTACGTGTACACATTTTGTCAGCTCCTGTAAATTTTACCAAATGTAACTTATAACGTTGTTCCAGCCGACGCTTCAGTCACTGTGTTCATGTCACTTCTTTTCCATATTTTGTAATTTATGTAGGCCTGCAGTTACAAATGTATGTGTTCTGATATTCTAATAATTAAGTATTATTATTATTGTTATAAAGTACAGTACGATTATTTGAGCCATTCAGAGCAGAAGTGGTGTAAGTCAAAAATGGGTAATGAGGGTTAAAGTAAACATTCTGTAAAATACAGCGCAAAGTAGCAATTAATATTCAATTTATTTAAACTATTAGTAGTCAGTGGATAGCACGAAGGACATATTAATTGCTACTTTGTGCCGTATTTTATAGAATTTTTACTTTAAACCTGATTACCCAATTTTGACTTACACCACTTCTGCTCTGAACGGCTCATTTAGTCCTGACAGTCGCCGGAGATGTGCGCCTGGGTCAGGCGAGTCCATTTAGTTATGCCAAGAGGTGTTGGGGTTAGTCACTTGCTTGTCTTCAGAGCGATCGGATGTCATGCATGCGGTACAGTATTATGTTTCTAGTACAATTAAGCTGTACTGCATTCCTTTACTGACCGCTCGCCCTTACCTCTACTCCGGAGCTCTCCCCACTACTCCTTTTACTTCCCTTCTTTCGCATCGCTGAGCTGTCAGAACTAAATAATCGGTCTAACTGTTTATAGGCCTAAGGCCCAATTGTATAAAACTCCCTGAGTAAAGATCAACTTTGATCGAAGATCGGAAAGTGAACCGAGTTCAGACACTTCTTCTATTGTATAAAACTTTTCTGCCATCAAATTACCTTGGTTCAAATGCAATCTCAGTTCACGTGAAAAGGATTTGGCAACATCGCATAAACAGGTGAAATACGTGATGCGCGGACAGGTTTGTTCAGTGTTGCCAATCTAGCGACTTTAACTCTTTTTCAACAACAATTTCTTTTAACTTTTATATTGCTTAAATAGGGATTTAGTGACCTTTTTAGCACCCCTTAGTGACAAAATTTAACCTTTCTTTGTTGATAATGAGAAATCTAGCGACTTTACAACTACTTTTTGGCGACTTTCCGTACACTCTGTTGGAGACACTGGTTTTTTTTCAATGTAAATAATGGCGGACAATAAGAAGAAGGTTGACTGTTCTCCGAGTTGTTATCATGTTATGGTGTTTGATACTGCTAAACATAATGAAGCTTTATAAAACGACAATTTTCGTTTAGTAATAGTTAATTGAACATTTATGAATGTACCTGTCATATCCATTAATAATTAATGGTTGTTATAAACATAATATAATTATAGGTTATGTTATTTGATACTGCTGAACACGATAGAGCCTTATAAAATATAAGAATGTTTGTGTATTAAGGCAGGAAATTGAAAGAAATATACAGTGAAACCTCGATCCATCGTTTTTTGGGGGAACAAGGAATAAAAACGATAAATACGGGAAAACGATAATACCGGGAAACCATAAAAAATTACCGTATTTAGGTGTATAATAGACGCAACAGAGTTATGAATATATCCCACTGTTCTCTAGATAATTTAACTGGGAATACCCACTTAATCGATGCATAATTTAGACAGAAATGAAGTATGAGAAAATCATGAACGCAGATTCGTGATAAGTTCAGAATGCAGATATGTATTACCACAAATCCATTCCCAAGCAGGTGGGCTTCCATTAGCCCATACTATTGCATTACATGCATCTAGAACCTGCGTCACAAATTAGGCCTATAATATACGCATAAAAATAATGTCAGAACTTGTCTAGCTCTTTAGTAACCCTACAAAGATAATTCTCCTGTACGTTTCTAAGCATATAAACTTGTACTGAACATAAACAATGTACAGAAACACGTCTTACCACTGTGGAGATCAGCGTCTGTGTTGTAGCACAACAATTTGCAGTATTAAGACGACAAATCTCATTAGGTAAGACGAATGCGTAATGTATTCCATAATAATACTGTATCAAGTGTTTATACACCTCCACATCGTTTTTGTATGGAAAAATATGATTAATCAATACGTTACTATAAAATTGCATTTCTTTTCAGAATCTAATACGTCTTCATTGCACAGAATTTCCACATTAGCAGACTATACCAAACACACGTGGAGAATTCGCGCTGCACTAAGGTGATGAATCATGTCATGTATCATGGCGGCGTAATACATTTTACGTTTCTCCGCAAAGTTTGACACAGTCTCCGGATCGCAATCTCCTGTATCTTCTTGCTTCAAAGATAATAATGGAGAGCAAAAAGTTCGCCCTTTCAAAGTAAAAGAAAACTATCCATGCGGGAAAATATGGCGTCGGGACCGTGATTTCGCAACGATCGATGCAATAAAACGATAGTTCGAGGAACGATGGAACCAGGAAAAAATAACGTTATTTATATGGGTCTATTTTCGGGACCAAAAAAAGCGGACGAAAAAGGCGAGAAAACGACGATAACGGGAACGATGCATCGAGGTTCCACTGTATATAAATGTACCTATCATATCTATTAATATTAATAATAATGGTTATTCTATTTGCACAATCTGTCACTCGTATATTTCAAACAGAAAAGAAATAACTGAACTTGGATCATCTAACTTAATCGGAGAAATTTCTTCAGTCAAAGTTGACTTTAGTTTGAGACAAATTAATCTCAGATTAGACTTTATACAACACAAAATTCCAAGTTCAGCTGAAACAAGGATCAATTTAACCTCTGATCTAAGATTAAATGGTTTATACAATCGGGCCTAAGAATAATAATATGTTTCTAGAACCTAGAGACAATAATGTGATGTATTCCAACCAATGTGAACGTAATATATACGTTTGTCCTTCAGGCAAACATTTAATTTTTTCCTTGCTTGACATATCCAACTAACATGCTGTGTATGAGGGGAGGGACTACCTTGCCAGCTGCTTCGTAAACACTGTGTTGTTCTCTTCACTTCAGAGCAAATGTGCCGCTGTTTGTTCAATTACTAATAATACTGATTGCAGAAGACCAATGATAGACCTGAGCAAGCTGGACTACTGCCCCCTGAAACCGTGCGTCACGTTCCAACTCAAACCGAGTCTCGGATCAGCATTCCTCCCGCTGCAGCAGACGGCCAGGATGACGGCAATGGACGATGCTGGCGGTATCGTGAACGGCGAGGTGAGTCCAATGACTGCAGCCGTTCAGCCACCACCACCACTAGTGCCACAACTTCAGGGAACGGGCGTCGACTCTTCTGCCACCCACACGCCCGCGCCTGCGCCCTGCAGCAATGACCACAATAGCGAGTCTGCAGGGATGTAATAGTATGAGTTCTAACAAATTTTTATCATTATTGTATTGCTGGAGGTGTCTCTGTGTTCTGGGTGTCTTGTAGGCCTTCTGGCGTTTTTCTCTATAAGGAAATTGTTTTTTACTGTCCATATAAAAGCACTGCATTATTGAAATTGACCAATCTGATTAATGGCACAGTTCTGCACAGGCACTCCAGAAAGGCCTCTCGTGGTCACGATGAATTGCTTACATTTAGACTTAGCCAATGCCTTGTTTGAGAGAGCCTGGTGCACTCACGATCGTCCTCAGGTTCGAACCCGTGTATTTTACGAGGAAAAATTTCCAAGTGTGCCTTCTGTTGGGTGAGAAAGTAAAGTCATTGGCCCCATGCAATAGAATCCTTATACGAAAATTGGTTAGAAATTGTGCTAGGTTTTTTTCTTTCTTTGGAGTGGATCAGCTATGTCTGTTGTTGTCTGGGCCTGTCCTGCCATATTATGCAGGCCTGTTGTTAATACTGTGAGTCCCAGTGAACATTCCTGTGTTACTTTTGAAAAATTTTTTTAAATTTTTTAAAATGACAGCAGCAGGTCCCCATACTACCCACTGCTTGCACCCGCGAACTCATGATGCTTCACTGGATTAAAATTTACATACTATGTTATATCAATAACGTTTGGTACTCACCCTCCACACAGTAGCTGCTGGAAGTGTTGCCCATATTGTGTGGTACTCAGCAGGAAGTTGAAGACTGAAGTGACCAAAGCTGACAGGTTACCATTTACATTTTTTTTATCTTTCATTTCATTTATTGTATTTCATAGATCTTACATTAGCATTGAAGCTTTAAGATACGGAACGAGTAAACAAATTTACAATTTTCCCATTTTTTGACGAGATGAAGTGAGGTGAGGCTGAGGACTTGCCATAGACCACTTGGCGTCTGCCCCACTGCTGGGGAAAACCTCGGAAAAAATCAATCAGGCCAAACAGGGATCCAACCAAAGCCTGAGCGCAGCTCTGGATCATCAGGCCAGCAAGTTTGCCGACTGAGCTACCTTGGTGGCTCTACAAAAAATGTAGTACATAGCAATCAGATTATTAAATTTACAAATCTAAACAATTATTCATCAGATGAGCTATAAAATATAATACATAGCAAGTACGTTAATTCACTATTTTAAAAGCATGAACAATTCAATCATTTGAGATATACAAAAATTGATAATACAAATCATGCAAATTACTTGAAATTACAAGCATAAACAATTCATCAGTTGAGCTTTACAGATTACTATTCAATTTAAAGCATGCCAAGCTATACAAAAATATATAATATATTTACAAGCATACTTTCCTTAACCTATACAAGCAGTGAAAAATAGACTGAATAGACTACAGTGGACTGTAATGGACTTTATGTTGTCAGCAAATAGCTGCAGGTGCAAGAGTGGCATTAGTGGAAGGGACCTGTAGCTGGTCAACCAACAGAAACATTGGAGACATTCACTGTAACTCGCTGTGTATTGGGTAGTTGAGGTGTGTCAACAAAAAAAATAAATAAATAAATAAAAATAAAAAAATTCCATACTATGTGAACTTCATTGGTGAATTTGTTGCTAATATGGCAGCATTGATTGTGATTGGCTGATTTACATGGCAGCTCATGTTAATGGTAGAAGTATAGATTAACAAATACCATATTTAAAATCTTTGAATTGACTTCTTGTATCTTTCTTCTGAGTCAAAAAAGTACGGGACGTTGAGAACACCACAGAAAGCTGAAGCTGAAGAACTTGCAAATGGGAAAAAATTAAAGGGATGTAAAGAAGCAGTGGCCAACTTCAGGCTGATGCCTGTCTTCCACATCATCTCTATAGACTGGGAATTTATCCATCTAGTAGCTGACCCTCACCAAGAAATGAACCAACAACATGTGCTACATTGCCCATTGCTGAATCCTGAAGCCCAAGGAAAAAAGAATTTTTGTCAGCTTGTACTGGGACACCAGGGGGAAAATGATGTATTGTCAACTCCTGCCATTTGACAAATAAGTAAATACGTAAATAAATAGTTGAATTGTAGCAGCGTACCTTTATTGTTTGGAGAGCAATTCTCTTTACACTTCAGTTTTATTTATTTGTGAAAATATAAAGCAGGTCACTAGATTGCTATTTGGAACAGAAGGAAGACCAGTCTGAAAAATAAGGAATGAAAGCAGTTTTCCTGACCATTTGTTATGGATGAAAACTAGGCCCATTAAATTGTAAAATGCAAACAAATTCAATAAATTTCATTTTAACGAAATTTCAGTATAATGGAAAATAGTTATGGCACCTCTGCAAGCTCTCTATACTGGCATACAGGTATGTTTCTGTTTTCTATTGTTCACACACAGTTCTATAACAATTGTGTGAAGCTGTCCTTGCTCTCTTGCCCCTACCTCTCCTCTTTTATCAAGAATTAGGTTCCAAATGTTGTCCTGTTGTTTTTAAATTATGATAAAATTATGCTGAATTATTTAAACTAAACCTAAAATTTCTATGTAGGCTAACTTAAAATAATAACATTTTCCTGAGAATTACTTCAAAATTGGTTTGCAATCCCTAGCACTTGACAACAAAGTTGTTTGGTTTAAAAATATTGAAAATCTTTTTAAAATAATCCAGAAAACTATTTCAGAATTGACATGTCTAATTTTTTAAATTAACCAGAAAACTACTTCAGAATTGACATGTTTAATTTTTTTAATTAACCAGAAAACTACTTCAGAATTGACATGTCTAATTTTTAAAATTAACCAGAAAACTACTTCAGAATTGACCTGTCTAATTTTTAAAATTAACCAGAAAACTACTTCAGAATTGACATGTTTAATTTTTAAAATTAACCAGAAAACTACTTCAGAATTGACCTGTCTAATTTTTAAAATTAACCAGGAAACTATTTCAGAATTGACATGTCTAATTTTTTAAAATTAACCAGAAAACTACTTCAGAATTGACATGTTTAATTTTTTTAATTAACCAGAAAACTACTTCAGAATTGACATGTCTAATTTTTAAAATTAACCAGAAAACTACTTCAGAATTGACCTGTCTAATTTTTAAAATTAACCAGAAAACTACTTCAGAATTGACCTGTCTAATTTTTAAAATTAACCAGAAAACTACTTCAGAATTGACATGTTTAATTTTTAAAATTAACCAGAAAACTACTTCAGAATTGACCTGTCTAATTTTTAAAATTAACCAGAAAACTACTTCAGAATTGACCTGTCTAATTTTTAAAATTAATCAGAAAACTACTTCAGAATTGACCTGTCTAATTTTTAAAATTAACCAGAAAACTACTTCAGAATTGACCTGTCTAATTTTTAAAATTAACCAGAAAACTACTTCAGAATTGACCTGTCTAATTTTTAAAATTAACCAGAAAACTACTTCAGAATTGACCTGTCTAATTTTTAAAATTAACCAGAAAACTACTTTAGAATTGACCTGTCTAATTTTTAAAATTAACCAGAAAACTACTTCAGAATTGACCTGTCTGCAGTATAGCTGGATATCTTTTCTGTGGCTCTGTGAATTTGACTTGATTTTTCCAAGTCGAACTAAAAATTTCACAGTTTTGTTCTTTTCACATATTTGAACCGTAAAATACTTTTATATTACATTCTCTTCTTTTTAAACAATTTTTTCCCCCTAACGACAGACATCAGAGAGATCTAGTTTAGGAGTTGGATAACTACAGTTCATGGAAAATTCAGTAGTTCATGATACTAAATTATTTGTGAGTGGTTTATCTCAAGATAATACGTACTTCTTTGTAGGAAGGCTCTGCCAGTCAATAGCCTCTTTCATATATGTTGCGAACGCAGTAATGTATTGTGATGGAGGATTTGATTTCTCAGCCATGACACTATGCATCAACCTCTGTTAAAAACGTAATAACGAGATCTGAGTTAAAAATTAACCTTGGCTAAAATATAATTTCTGTGCACCATTCATAATTACCTGTTACTTACACATGCTTTGACACCTCATTTAACAATGGTAAAGTCCACACCTGTGGAGTAACGGTCAGCGCGTCTAGCCACGAAACCAGGTGGCCCGGGTTCGATTCCTGGTCGGGGCAAGTTACCTGGTTGAGGTTTTTTCCGGGGTTTTCCCTCAACCCAATATGAGCAAATGCTGGGTAATTTTTGGTGTTAGACCCCGGACTCATTTCTCCGGCATTATCACCTTCATCTCAATCAGACGCTAAATAACCTAGATGTTGAAAAAAGCGTCGTAAAATAACCTACTAAAAAAAATGGTAAAGTCTGTGATGGGACACTGTTTCCACAAAATGACAAAAGGAAAGCATCCATATCTCTGCAAAGATGATAGTAAATGTCTAAAAACGATAGCATATATACCATTGTTCATTGGAACAAATGTATCCTATATTTTCATGTTGCATTTGTTTGCCTTTTGACTCTGTTACTAGTGTTGTTTCCGGGTTGCTTCTTTTTCATTTTTCAGTACTGTTAGGTTAAAATCTTGCAAAATGGAAAGTAAGAAACGAGAATGATTATATCCCAATGTGAGTCTGAAGTATTACTAAATTAAAATATTCATTTATTCATAGTTTTCTGCCCAAGTACAGGTCTTCCACTGCAAACCCAGTATTCGCCAGTCTTTCCTATTTTCAGCTTTCCTCTTAGTCTCTGCATATGATCCATTTATCTTAATGTCGTGTATCATCTGCTGTGAACTTTTCTCCCATTCACTATTCCTTGCAGTACATCCTTCAACAGGCAGTTTCTTATCTCAGCCAGTGACCCAGCCAATTTCTTTTTCTCTTCCTGGTCAGTTTCAGCATTATTCTTTCTTCGCCCACTTTTCCTAGCACAGCTTTATTTCTTATTTTCTATATCTGTTTCACATGCTCCATTCTTCTCCACATCCACATTTCAAAAGGATGAAGCATAGACTACCAGAAAATTAATACGAATGTGTGTATAGTCCAGGGCCCCAGTTGTACCAGGGAACTGTGCAATATCCTAAAATCCATCAATAACTTCTCTTCGCTGAACCTGTGGTGTAGGAAAGAATACACGAACGTTTCCTTGAAATACTGAAAATATCTGTTGCACAGAATTGCACAGAATTGTAATGTTGTAAGCAACTGCTTCATAAGAGAAATAGAACTTTGTCTGTTCGTGGGCTGTTCCAAGTGATGCAACACAGAAATAACATGGTACATTTTGATAAATGAAAATTTCTACTGAAATTCTCTGTCACTAATTCCTCGTAACAATTCTCTCTTTCCATTAACACAATTTCATCCTTATCGAAGTAACGAAAATCTATACTAATAATAAATCTGTAGCCGAAATTTTTCTGGTAATTTTCGATTTTCCAAAAATAATTTGTCCTAACATATATAATTAACCGCCCTGAAACCGAAAATCGCTTTTTTGAAAATTTTGTCTGTCTGTCTGTCTGTCTGGATGTTTCTTACCTTTTCACGTGATAATGGCTGAACCGATTTATATGAAAATTAGAATATAAATTAAGTTTGTTGTAACTTAGAATTTAGGCTATATGGCATTCAAAATATTTTATTTAAAAGGGAGGTTATAAGGGGGCTTGAATTAAATAAATCGAAATATCTCCCTTATTATTAATTTTTATTATTAATTTTCATGAAAAATATTACATAACAAAAGTTTCTTTAAAAATAATTTCCGATAAGTTTTATTCCATGCAAAATTTTGATAGGACTGATATTTAATGAGATAAATGAGTTTCAAAATTACAATAACAATGCCATCTAAGGCGGTGTAATGAAATAAAAAAACAAATGACTTCGTCTATAAGGGGCCTTGGACAACAACAATCGAAAGCTATGAAACATACGGTAGCCTACAGAGAATGTTTCTGTGTTTGTATGAAGTAATATCGGAAGCTATATTAACCGATTTGTATAATTAATTATGAATTTACCACTGGAAAGTGTAGTTTCTCTATATGGACATAATGCTATAATGTTATTACAGTAACTTCTGAGTGAATCGAGGACAGGTAAGGTTAAAATAGCTTCTTATACACAGAAAACTTGATAGGCATTCGTTTCCTGTATTTCCTAAAATAATTTTTATGACCAAATGAGTGTCTCTGGATCAAAATGATCGCATTTTAATTTTTTTAATACAATTTAAATTAAGTAACATAATAAACGATTTATCCTTCTACCAGACACGAATGTTCCCTGGATCAAATGTCCTATTTTAATTATGTAATTACTTTATATTTATTTCTAACGGGTGCAGCGGAGCGCACGGGTACGGCTAGTAATAATAATAAATTCTTTGAAATAATCAGCTGTGGATCTGACTGGCAGTTTGTTTTACTATGCCTACCAATCACTGGTTAGCTCCTGTAACTACTGGAATATGACTGGTTAGAGATTACTGTGGTTAACCTATTTTAGTTGTAATCAAGGTCGATGCACCATAAAAATACTTAACCAGGGGGTTAGGTGGCAATTTTACCTGGTGGTTACCTATCCAATATTGTTACATGTTACCATAGATTTAATTTCTGCAGTGTTTCGAAACAATTCATAGATTTCATCTGGGAATAATGTCCCACTACACCTGTTGAAGGCCCCTTCCAGGTGGTCCTGCCCTGTAAGTGGTTTTGAAATGTAAACACCTGGAAGCGTGAAGGCGCGTGCGGTCAGGTTTGCACCAGGAACTGTCTGACGAGGAGCAGAATATCCGAGCAAGGCAAGATATGCAGAACTCTGAGACACCTTCACCAGTTATGAATGTTCAATTGTTCAGTTGATTTCCGATTACAAGAACATCAAGTGGTAGTCCAGATGCATTCGATTTCGAAAATTACTGTCATTGTGTGGAACCCTCACGTGACACCAGCAGAATACTGTTCTTTGAGTCACAGTTCTCTTCAGTTCCAGTTACACGGACTTCGTCTGCTTTGTTTTCAGTGTATTCTCAGCTATATATTGAATGTCATATTAATGTATTATTATTACTATTATTATTAGTTATTATTACGATTATTATTATTATTATTATTATTATTATTATTATTATTATTATTAATTACTCCGCAATTGTGTGTAGACAGTTTTTTTTATGCATCAGTGATGAAAAAGACTTATGGGATAATTTGGCATTAGATGCCATCAGATATAAAAATGGTAATTTAGCCATAATTTCAAAGCCAAAAGAGAAGAATATATATAAGAATATATTTTATTTAGTATTAATTATCTTATTTCATTTAGTTACTAACAGAGTTTGGTCAGTAATCAAAATGTGACCATTATTATATAAATATGAAGTTAAGGGGTTTCATTAAGTCAGAACTCCCCCAGGGGTCTGCCCCCCGTTTCCCCCCTTAATTTTATATTCCATTAATACACTTTTTTATCCTTTCTATTTTGTGACCAATATTGGTGCAATTAGGTGGGGGTGTTCAATGTGGGTCTGAGGTCAAAGTCCCAGCAGGGCCCAAAGTGTTTTGGGGAATTAGGAATACTGAGCGACTCAGATGTGTAACAGGAACACCAAGTGGGAAAGGAAGCAAAGCAGCTGCGTGGTAATGGAAATGGATGAATGTGCAGGAGGAGAATGAAGTCCTATTCCTGTTCTCGGGTGGCATTCTGTTAGAACAGGACATACAACACTGGCGGTTGTAAAGTGATCATATTATGGTGTAGTAGTAATGATTTAAAGCTCATGACCCTTGGATTATCTGCATTCACCTTCTAATCTGCTAGTAAAGCTGTGAAATGTCCCTCGTATATCTTGCTTCTCGTACGTTTTAGCAGGTTTTTTTTGCATAACATACAGATGTGCACCAAGGCAATCATGGCCAGGAGCCTATTCCTCAGAGATTGTATGATGAGTGTATAGTATATACTGGACTTTTTTAGTAAATACTCTTGTTGGTGAGAATAAAAAACATTCGAGTACCTACTCATTTTTGATTATATACTCATAACCTGGAAGCATAGTAGGATATTCTTGTACAGAATATATTGTTGTTGTTTTCTAATGCCAGGCATTTGACAATAAAGTCATTCGACCTCTTGCACTCAAATATTTTTCAAAGATATTGTCATGGTTACTTACTTACTTACTTACTGGCTTTTAAGGAACCCGGAGGTTCATTGCCACCCTCACATAAGCCCGCCATCGGTCCCTATCCTGAGCAAGATTAATCCAGTCTCTACCATCATATCCCACCTCCCTCAAATCCATTTTAATATTATCTTCCCATCTACGTCTCGGCCTCCCCAAAGATCTTTTTCCCTCCGGCCTCCCAACTAACACTCTATATGCATTTCTCGATTTGCCCATACGTGCCACATGCCCTGCCCATCTCAAACGTATGGATTTTATGTTCCTAATTATGTCAGGTGAAGAATACAATGCGTGTAGCTCTGTGTTGTGTAACTTTCTCCATTCTCCTGTAACTTCATCCCTCTTAGCCCCAAATATTTTCCTAAGAACCTTATTCTCAAACGCCCTTAATCTCTGTTCCTCTCTCAAAGTGAGAGTCAATGTTTCACAACCATACAGAACAACCGGTAATATAACTGTTTTATAAATTCTAACTTTCAGATTTTTTGACAGCAGACTAGATGACAAAAGCTTCTCAACCAAATAACAGGCATTTCCCATATTTATTCTGTGTTTAATTTCCCCCCGAGTGTCATTTATAGTTGTTACTGTTGCTCCAAGATATTTGAATTTTTCCACCTCTTCGAAGGATAAATCTCCAATTTCTATAGTTCCATTTCGTACAACATTCTGGTCACAAGACACAATCATATATACTTTGTCTTTTCCGGATTTACTTCCAACCCTATCACTTTACTTGCTTCAAGTAGAATTTCCGTGTTTTCCCTAATCGTTTGTGTATTTTCTCCTAATATATTCACGTCATGGTTAGCCACTGAAAATGGAAAGTTGTAGCCGATTTAAGTGAACACCATATTTTAACGTTTTGGTGGCTACTTCATTCACACACAACCCCCAGAATGTCTGGAGGACCACACCTGCTGTTGGACCTAGCTGGGAGATCTTGTTGATCATCAGCTTTCCCTCCTTAAGCCACTGGAGGACGATTTTAGTGCCATAGCAGGTCAGCACTAGGAACAGAAAAGTAGAAAGAGGAGGAAGGAAAGGGAAATGAACCCCTAGGCCTCGAATGCTCTAATGCCATCGGGGTCGAAGAAAGTAGGAGTTCAGTCAGAGGACTGGATAGGAAAGGGTAAAGAGGGAATTAGGTGTTGAATAGAGGAAAATTATACCAAATTCAGTCATTAACTCGTCAAGCTGACCAGTGCTAATTGATCTGCCCATTGTGCAACTCAAACCAAGAAATGGATTCGGAACACCTCAAAATCTGTGCTTCAGTGGCTGGCCATGACAATATATTCGAAAAATATTGGAGTGCAGGAGGTCAAATGACTTTGTCAAACGCCTGGCATTAGAAAACAACAACATATACTCATGTTCGGTATGAATAAAAGCCAACTCACCTAAATATATTTGAAGACCAAAGCAATTCTCCTTCCTTTAGCAACAAAATCCTGGATGACCTGGGCATAGAAGTCCTCTTTACTGCGAAGGTTTCCAGTAATTTTTTCTCTATAGAATATTGAACAACGAATTTCCTCGACCAGAACAGACGCTCAGAGAAAGAATTTTGTGGTATTTTAAGATTAGAGAATTCATAGTTCTCACGATTAAAATATAATTTCTACAATAAATTTCTTCTTTTTTGCTTTATGAATAGGGGAAGCAGTGCTTTCCTTACCTTCCATGTACAGCACGCCACTGGTGGGTATTTATGTTCTGCGAACATGAGAGACGCAACCAAGGCATTAAAAATTTTGCCTTATTTCATATGAAAAACTAATTGCAAGATCTGTGCTAAAATTCTTAAGTGGTTAAAACATAAAGGGGTGTAGGTGGAGGACAGCGAATATTTTTATAACAAAGTGGAACAAAGAGGACAGGCCTCCTCCAGCAGAGGTAACTATCGAACTTCGCCATATTCAACAAACTTGAACCGAACATAGTGCCTGTAATGCATGACACTAGTGGATACACACTACATAAAAGGGATCTATCTTAGACATTAGTTTAATATGTGATTAATTATATTTTGAGAATTTTTAGATTGAAGTTGGTAAAAAATTAAAGAAATTAACGATACAGAAATCTTCTACATGGTCTAAATTTAATTTTATACAGTGAAACCTGTTCAAGACGGAAGTGACATGGTCCTAATTTTTTTTCCCATTGTGGACAGGTTTCCGTATTATTCAGGTGTGACATTAAAATGGAATATTTTGTCATTCATATACATGAAAAACAAAATGGCATGCTGCAAACTGCAAGAAGTACAAAATATTCCATTTAACACTCATCACATTAAATCAGCTTTCTGTCGCTCATTACGTTGGTGAATCATCTTGATTAAAATCTCATTTTCTGTATAAATATTATCATAACTCACTCATTAGTCATTAAACATTACTAAAGTTTACTAATCTCATTCTATTTAATATCTAACACTACACTCTAATACTGTACTGCATATCACTGCACATTATTAATTAATTGGACCAGGAGCCATCTATTGGAAGCCTTGAATTCTGGTTTATTTAATTTCTTTGCCAGTTCAATAGCTTGCTTTGCAGAACAGATCCAGAAATTGGCTTGTTCTTTGAAAGGTCATGAAGAACCCACACCCACAACAGTTCATTTATTTCCACATAAACAGTTGCTTTCTGGTTCCTTTTGTGTCACCAATATTGGCCGCACGCCACTCACTCATTATGATCTTTATTTTTCAAAGTGTCACACCTGAGTTTTCCACAACTGTACTTCTATATTATTTCATATAGACTTTGTTTCTAATTTTCCTTTATCTCGATAACTTTTACTTCATCACTTAATGTTAATGCCACATTTTATGCAACTTTTTTTTTTTTTACCTGGAAATCACTACACTTGCGCTCTGTTTAGCTACGACAGTATACGGGTGTGAAGCACTGAAAATCTCTGAAGGGACTCGTCTGCCTAGTCAACAGAGTAATAAAATTTATGACCAACAGGCCAACACACCTTCGTACCTTCAAAAATTTTGCAAAGAAAACTTGTTTTTATCTTAGTGACCTACATATTTCGTATATTCCTTGAAATTACACGCTGTTTCGAAATATAGTTACAAAATATAGTGTGTCCAAAATATTGTTTCCATTTTGAACACTAGCAGACAGTTTCCGTTTTATTCAGGAAAAATTACACATAATACATACAAATTTTGCTGGGACCAATAAATTGTTCCGAAATAGACAGGATTCCGGATTATTCAGGTTCCGATTTGAACAGGTTTGACTGTATAAGTAAAAATTAACTATTGCAAAATTTAGGCTCAGAACATGATTGCTTTGAGAGGCATATTCATTCGTTCATTCATAGTTTTTTCTGCCTGATGGCAGGTTCTTCACTGCAAACCCAACATTCTTCAATCTTCCTTCTTTTTCGCCTTCCTCTTAGTCCCCTCATATGATCCATATATCTTAATGTCGTCTATCATCTGATATCTTCTTCTGCCTCGAACTTTTCTCCCGTTCACAATTCCTTCCAGTGCATCCTTCAGTAGGCAGTTTCTTCTTAGCCAGTAACCCAATCAATTTCTTTTTCTGAGAAGTAAATTAGAGAATTTCAATTTTTAACATCATTTCAAATGCCACATTATAATATTATAATAAACGAGGAAAAATGGATGCAGGGACATAATACCAAGTAGCTAGTAAGAATATCCTGAAGAATGATGTCAGGTGATTTAATTAATTATTAAAGACGAGATCATTGGACAGTAATTGTGTGTCCCAGAAAGTGTTGTTTCTCCTGTATAAATGATAAAATATGATTATGTGACGACATACTTCATTTCAAGGAAACCCTATCATGATTATTCTTGGGTATTCATTTGATTGGCATAATATTAGTGAAACAGAAAATTAAAAATAATCGTAATTGGTGGAGTTTGACTTCATTCTCCTTCTAATAATATGAATTTTAAGTTACAAAGTGTGAGAATTCAAATAAAGTTGGAGAAAATGTGGAAACATTGTGTTAAAAACTGAAAATCTGACAATTGTGGAGTGCTTCTTGGTACCTGAAGAAAAAAAAAGTATCTACAAACAGTGCAACATGTGACTTTCCATTTCTTGCATGTTGATTGGTTGCTTGCTTTCCCAGTCTGCCACTTAACGTAAAGGATATCCACCTTCAACAACAGGATGGAGGGGGAATGGATCAAGTACAAAAGTTCTTATAAGGCTGATTGTGTGGCTACCGATGTCAGGGAGTAATGTTAATATTTGTCACCATGGACCACGACGTGCTTGTTATGCTGATGACGACAGCTGGTCTTTTTTCTCACATTATTTTGTATGTCAAATAAGGCTGTAACATCCCATCACCCTTCTACTTCACTTGAAAACAATAAATCCAAGTTTGAGGAACTGAACTCAGCTTTGTGTGATTGGGTACATACTTGAACACCCCTACTGACTAACCCGTGAGCTGTGGGTCGCTGCGTCTTGTATCTTGTATGGGGTCCGTCGACCGGAGAGAGCTCTGAAGTCCTTCACCGTCATGTGGTGCATGTTTGAATATCAATAAATCTGACGTAATCAATGGAACAAGAAATTTTTCCGTAAACACTGACGTAATTTAATTTCTGTACAGTGTTTAAAATTTCAAAATATTATAAATCAAGTTTAAGGGGGCTTATACAGTAAGAATCGTGAAAGAATTTGAAAATTTGTTTATTGTCTCAATCGATAGAGTATACAAGTACTTTTCTCAGCATCTTGACAGGGAGGGTGTAATATATGCAGCACGTGCTTTTTAGTGCATGTCCCAACTTTAGACTCATTTTTCCGATAATTACATTTTTGGATACAAAAACCTGATGTCTCAAGAACCGTTTGATTCCATTCAAATTTTGTACACTTGTCCTTTGTAATAAATAATAATCTCTAGAGGTTAGACCACAATTTGAATGAAAAGTAAGCAATTTTCTAATAAAAATACATTGAAAAAGAAACAACATTTTTTAATGCAAATTTAAAAATCTATAAATTTAGTATGAAGTCAACTGTGATGCTCATTGAGGGCCAGTCTTTAGATTATGATCTCAGATTTAAGGAAAAAAAAAAAATGGCTATTATTTTCTCGTTTTAGGTTAAATTATGTTTTTTTGTAAGACATAATTTTTTTCCTTGCAAAATTCGAACTTTGTTACTAGATGTATTGTATATCAAATTGAAACTAAAATCATGTAGAATAAGTGCAAAATTTGAAGAAAATGCGAAGTGGTGGTAAAGTTATTTAATATATTGTAAAAAGTGCAACCACTATTGTCTGGAACTCCTTAAAGATATCAAGTTAGTCATCTGCCGTGTTTATATTTCATCACACAGCGAGTTTAATTCTTTTGGCATAGATAAACCACAGTCTAGTATATACATTCACGAAGCTTTAGTTGATAGGGAACTAGGAACAATAGACTGTGCTGGTACTGTTTCACATTGTATGTGATGAAGCAATAGTAATGATCCTAGTGGTTGGCAACTGTCTATGGATGCATATTCCCTACATATTGAGCTTCGTGACTGTATATACTAGACTGGATAAACGATGTAGGCCATGTCTGTTGTTGACTTTGGGTGTTCTTTTGTTTTGTCAACAAATTAATGCAGCCGTGTATTAAAAACAAAAAATAAATATCAGCCATGTTGTTATTAGAATTAAACTTCATTTAATTATTGAAAATAATTCTTAAGGGTAAAATGAATATTACAACAGAGCATTACAAATTTATTCTTGAAATTTACTTCTGTGCAGCAATTTTAGTTGGAGAGCAGTATCATTATGATGTTGATCACTGCGTGAATGAATTTCTGGCAGCTTGCTTGACGAATTCTTCTCAGAAGTGTTAGCAGGTAAATTGAATATTTTCTTGTTCAGGTGACAAAATAATACAGGTTTTAAAAAACCTGACATAAATAAAAAAATTAAATGCTAAAATGCGAATATCATTCGAATATACTACATTATTAAATCAGTAAAATCGTCTGTCTAGGTTAGAGTTGGCAAATATACGCCATGAACATGAAAACAAGTGCTGGAAGCTCCCATTCAAAATGGAACATGGGTATATATATATATATATATATATATATATATATATATATATATATATGATAGTTTATTGGATTGCCCTTTCATAAATTCTATAGCAATATTGCCTTAGAGTTGGACAAGAAAAATGAACAATCGCCATTCAGTTAATAATGCAATCAGAAAGCAATGCATGCGCAGTTAAAATGCTTCGAGACTGACAGGTTAAAATAAAAGAATAGTCAATCATGAGTGATTTGGAAGGTGATAGTGATATATTTAATGACAAATTAATTTCGGAAGATGAATGTAATTTTAATATGAGAAGAAACTCAGAAGGCCTTGAAAGAACAGTTCAAGAAACGTTTCAACAACGTAAAATCACGAACTGGTTATGACAATGTACTCAACTGGCGCATGCATGGAAAAAAATTCGGAATGCATTCAAAATTGCTTGCTGGAACAAAAATGTATAATATAAAGGTTCATACTGTAACATCACATCCGCTTTCAGATGCCTCACTAAGAGAACAATTAATATGTATCGTTTTCTGTAAAGAGAGAGATTTTGATATAGCCGTGTACCTTTTCATGTATCACAGAATATATTTAAACAAAAAAAGAATATTTATTTACCCAATTATGGTAAGCTGTTCCAATTTACTGGTCATCCTTAGTGTTACTGTTGTAACCTTCCTCCTTCGGCCCCAACCTGGCAAAGGACGACTGGTTTCTAGGTGGAAGAAGTGGCAGTGTGACGAAAAAGTAAAAGAGCTGTAGTAGATCAATGCGTGCAATAGATTCCTTCATCCACAAATGAAAGTAAAATTCTGTATGTAGATCCTCACCAGATTTCACTATGCCGATACAATATATTGTGGGACCTTTATTAGAGAAGAGTGAAAACAAGTGAGTTAAAAGTATTTTCTGATTTGCAGACTTTTGTGTTTAGTAACACAAGTTTGAGGTGAATTCAAAATTTTGGCAGTCACTGTTCCCTCCAATTTTTTCCGACAATTGCGTGAATCTGATATTATTCTGAATGCAGAATTCTGATCACTCTGTAACGTTTCAGATATCTTTGTGATGTAAATAAATGAAAATTACACTCTTTACAATTCGTTTTAAAATTTCAAGCTTTCGGTGTGCCAATTTGGTGGTATTATTTTTAAATTATGTGTATGCAAGTTTTATAATCCTAGCTTAAGGTATTTAAACATGATAAGAGTGCTACATGCAGCATTTTCAGAATCAGTGTTCAAGTTTTACGTTTTACATAGATTTTAATACACAGCTGCATTCATTTGTTGAAATGTGCATTAAAAAAACGGAAATTGTGAAAATTACTTACAAATAGGCTATGTACATTAGTTTTAAGATTTCGCGACTAAAATAAGTATTGCAGGAATTCGTTGAACAACCTATTTTCTTTCTTTCGTATTATTTCACGATTCGGAAGTACTTTTGAAGGGTAATTATAAGAAGAAGTTTAAATAAAATGGTGCAAAAAAACTGGCAAAATGAGAATAGTTAAGCCCTGTCGAAGGCTATTAGTGTACGTTAAAGTAAAATTGGCATTATCACTTCAAAGTAATTTATTGTCTTTAATTGTATTGCCATTTAAGTATATATTATTGTTCTGTAGCAATGGACTTTAATAGCACAAGTCCTTTTTATTAAAGTTAAAATCTCGTCGACCGTGAAAACAAACTTCAAATGTAGATTTAAAATCCACATGAAAATATGACCAAAACAGTAAGGTTGAACTTTGATTCCATAGAAATCAGATGGCCAGTTATCTTTCCATGAGTGTACATTATGATTGAGAAAGACTACCGGTATTACATTTTACAGGGAACATAAATATGTGGTGAACAACAATTACAACAATTGTAGAATTTCTCCATAAATGAAATCAGTAAAACAGAATACATGGATGTAAGAATGTTATCAATTTTAAACACCATATTTCGGAGACATTATAATGGAAGATTAATTATTCACTGGAATCAAAATAATCAACATGTAATACAGATGAAAGAAGGCATTTCTTGAGTACTTAATTAACATAATTTGTAGAAAACAAACTCAACTAGTTTTATTATATTCGCAGATGTTAAAATAACAGGAAGTTGGCAGCAATGGGGAATTGCATTTGAGTGTAGACATAATTTGAGAATACTGACAACTGGTGAAAATGACACGAGGGCTTTCTCTGGTAGGTGACCCTACACTGTACCTTATGAATAAGAAACCAAAGAAAGTATGCACCTTGGTGATAATCTTGCAATAACTGAAGTAAGAAACCCGGCACTGGCGATTGCTTGAATTTTGTCATTAAGCGGTTAATTACCTGTTAGTACAAAGAAGTATGTTTGTAGTCGGTGTGCAGTCAGTTCAAATGGTGTGTGATTGTGTCAAGTTCCAAAACTCATTTGTGGTCGATATTTCTGCCTCCTCTCTTCTTGAAGTGCGTATTGCTTAAAATTGCGCTTCATGAGAACTCTGTAGAGGACCATAGGCAAGAATATCTGTCCTTATTGATGCTGGAGGCGGTATAAAACACATCAAGCTCTCAAATGTTTAATTGAAGAGGAGACATTGACTGTATTTGAAAATTTTTTCTCTTTTCCTCGTTGAAGAAGCTTCAGTCATTTGTTTCATATAGTACATATGCTGCATACGAAAGAATGTTCTTGAATAAAAACAAAATTCTATGTCTATTTTCAACTGTTGGTAACGTATTCACAACAGTATTGTCGGACCATCGGATCTGTGCCCCTTCAGCGCTGTTGTTGTTCTTCAAAAAGTTAACGCCTGTACTCACTCCATTCCACCCGCTTTCCTCCCACCACGTTAAACAGCAGGCCACGAACCTTGCCAAATAGGGATGTTGCCAAACTTCTGTCAAGCGGTGTCATAAATAATTATCGTCCATGCTACAATATAATTTCTTTCAATCAAAATACATCTTGTATTTATACAATTTTTAAACCTAAATCCCATGTCTCGAATCACTTTCCGTAGCGTTTCTCTCCAACCTTGGAAATTATTGCTTCTCTCGCAACCTTCAGTAATTTCTTCAATGTCGGAACTTCTTTCTGCACGGTTTAAAATTCTTGTAGGCCTATCTTTCTTCTTAAAATATACATCAGTTCATATCATCTACAAGAATTAAAGATTCCCTTGGTCTGTTCTTCCCTGGTAATTCTACCTTTTCATCTCTTGCACAGACTCCCTCTCTCCTGATTTTCTTTATTAGGCGCTCTGACTTGTCTATATAAATTACATAAAATGTTGTATTATCAGTATTAGTTAAGTAAGTAATTTTAATACGTAATCAACTGAAATAAAATAAGCTCACATGTGATATCAGTTGCTCTTTTCGTTGCCTGATTTATAGGAAACAGATATTGACCTGTTTGTTTCTCTTCATCGCAAAATGCTATTACGTATTTGCTTAATAATATTTCTTTCGCCACTCCGTGCTACAGTATTCATATTGAGTTGGCAACACTGGACTGCAAGTGCAAATAAACTGTCCTGCAAGAAGGTTCAAAATTGTGAATAGTGGGGGAGAGAAAGGGAGAGAGATAGAAATGCAGGGAGAGAAATGAATTACCGAGTCTGAAAAGGAATTAGGGTTCAGTTCGCATATCTTACAGGGGCACAGAGCCGACGGTCTGACTGTAATAATGTCGGTTCAGAATGACATTGGTCCTACTCAAATATTGATCAGTATGCATGTATGGGGTACATAGATTGAAGCAGAGACCATGTGAGGACTGATGACGTAGCCATAATGTCAGTAAAAATGGCTGACATGAGTTAACACAACATTTCTTGACACAATCACATCTTCACGAACTGAAGAAATAAAACACTAAAAGAGACTTTATCTGGAAAGAGTTTCCTTTGTACCATTTCCATTTCTGTATGAAATTGAATTTGTATATTATATGTAAGGACGATGTAACTGTCTGAGGAAATGCTCCAAAGAGAACCCCTTCCTGGAGACATTCCTTGCTTGTTGACTCACACCTCATGGGTTTGAGACTTAGTGAAGGGGTTGGTCCCTGTTTGTTCATAACATAGTGACTGTTTCGTTGGGTTTGTTGCCCTAACACAGAACACAACAGTACAAATAACTTGACTCAACTCCATCTTTTAGACTGCCCTTGCTTCTTCGAACGAAATGATATGATTTCTGTATCACCACCTGGAAGGATTTTTAATTGTTCATGGTAAAGACTGAAAAAAAAACTCAAAGCCTCAAGTTAATTCTTTTTTGGAAATAAAACATTAATAATGATTGCTGTTGATAGATCTGTTTTAATGTTTGCAGCTCTGTTAATTCTAATGCTTGAAAATCGTTGGGCTAAACGGTAAAAAAAATAATAAAAAATAAAAAACAAAAAAAAAATAAACAAAAACTCAAAAAAGTAGCGGGTCCCTCAAGAAAAAAATATATTTTCCCTTTTCCGTCCCTCATCCAACCAATTGTATAACTGTAAATTTAAACAAAAGTGTACAGTAAACAGAGAAAGATGAATTCCCTTAATAACTTTTAAAAGCAGAAGCGTAAAAGAAGAAATAACCCTTGATTATTACGCTTACAACGTGCAGGAATCAACTTTATGTTAACAAAGGAAAAAAAATCATTACATTGTAAAATGTTTTCATTTCTTAGAAAAGGTCTGAGAGGCGAACAAAAGTAGAAGCAGACAGCTTGAGTGATGGACAAAAGCAGAACAGCAGCGGAGACACCTGTAGTGTTTTGTAGAGAGAATGAAGATTTAATCAAAACCTAGAGTCTTGTAGGGTAGCGCCTACATGTAGCAGTTGACTGGGTGTTTGCATGCACAAAATAACGTAACATACTGTTGAATAAGACATTTGGCCAGGTTTGTGTTGACACACAGTAATGCAGAATGTGAAATTATGTTCTGGATATTCATGACTTCTAAGATAGCATTTGACTTTCTGAAAGGTATCTGCTTCCATTAACATACTCTGTATTCTCCGCAGTTTGAAATAGAATTCATGACGTGTGCGTGCGTGCGTGAGCATGTATGTGTGTCCAAGGTTGAAGAAGAAATATAGGAAATTACCTCCAGTAATACAAGGTCTTTCATAAGTAAACTGATCATTGGGAAAATTGATAAATTTAGTTTTTTTTTTAATGCGTTTTACATCTATGCTAATAGAAACCTTTCCTGGTGCCGTACAGTTAATTGGGTCAAGAGTGTGTCCACGAGAAAGTGCCACTTTTCCTTATAGGGGCAAATGAAACCATTGTTACTGAATTCAAAATTTAAGGTAATTATCATGAAAAACATAATTTTTTTTAGTAGATTATTTTACGACGCTTTATCAACATCTAGGATATTTACCGTCTGAATAAGATGAATGTGATAATGCCGATGAAATGAGTCCGGGGTCCAACACCGAAAGTTACCCAGCATTTGCTCGTATTGGGTTGAGGGAAAACCCCGGAAAAAACCTCAACCAGGTAACTTGCCCCAACCGGGAATCAACCGGGCCACCTGGTTTCGCAGCCAGACACTCTAGCCGTTACTCCACAGGTGAAAAACATAAACAGAAACATAAATGGATTATATACAAATTACAATAAACATACACTAATTATGTCCCGCAGTTTTCAACATGTCTGCCATCCTGAAGGATACATTAGGATCATCTTCTGCTCTCGAAAGCAAGTCAGAAGTGATCATTTATATCGTGTGGGTGATCTGTTGCAGCATTTCAGGGACAGTTCATGGTTTTTGGTCTTTAAGATATTGCCATAAAAAAAAGTCCAAGAGAGTTCGGTCTGGAGATCGTGGAGGCCAAGAGGTTTTTCTACTTTGTAGGAGACTTAAATGCATATGCAGAATTTTGTCTATATATTCCATGCCAACAATGTGTCAATGCATAGGATGCCAGCTGACCAGGTATTCCAACAGCAAATGCACACTACACATGGAAAAGGGATTCTTTCTTCCAGGTACATTTGTGACTAGATTGGTTGTATGGTCTAGGGGAATTTTTTTTTATTGGCACGGATGTATAACATGTCTGAGAATTATCCCTGTCGGTATAGTTTTTGAATGATCAATTATGAAAGACACTGTCTTTAATATTGGCCATGTAGCATAGTTTGAGATTGCTTGCTCAGGAGGGGTAGTTGAATAGTATTCAGTTCTCCATAGACTTGAAGGCCACTGCATTTCCACAACAAGATTACCCTACTGTCTGGCTTGTCATATGTTATGTATGATACTTGTACCTTCATATTTTGTATGCCAAGCAGGGTGAATTTCAGTACAGTGTGCAACCTATAGCATCTCAGTGGTGCATACAGTTACATTGACCATGGTGGCATTCAAACTCTTGTTTAGCTAAGTACTGGATCTCTATTGGAATCATCACACCTCCACACTTGTAATAATGCACAAGCTTTGAAGCTCTGCTGTACTTGTTTTCTAAACATTTTGAAGCTGATTGTACACAATGAAATTTTCGTCAAATTTAATACTTCACAAGACTTGCCAAAACTTTACAGGTTTTATTGTCAAATTTTAAAAGTCTCAGATTGTCGTGAAAGTAAATAAGAACATGTTCTAAGCGATTAAAGACTTGACAGTTCTTTGAAAGAATTTACTAATGAAATTCGAAAATCTTATGACTCCAAGAACCACAAGAAACATGGTGACCTGGTCGAGAGAAGTTGTTTGCGGGTTAATTCAGTTGTTTGAATTAAATTCATGCCTGTATGCTGTGAGTTCTGTGGAATATCACAGCAAAATTAAGAAAAATAATAACTCCTGTATGAGGAAATTGCAGGACATATATCTTGAGTTAAGTACCAAAATACATATTTTTGAATGAACAGGATTCTAACCTATAACTAGGCGAATAATAATAATACTAATATAAATATAATAATTAATAATTCATGGTACTACAGCTCATGAAGGGCCCAAACCAACAGCCAGCTGCTGGCCTCACAAATATGTAAATATTTTGTTTTAAAACGGTACCGGTATTCAATCATAATATTGCTCGCTTTAGGGTGCAGTTAAGTGATAACACGTGACACTGAAGCTTCCAACTTGAATTGCGGGAATATGTAGTAGGTTAGGTTAGTTTAGACTTTTCGTATGCCTTGTACGCGACAGGTTATGTTAGTTTACGTTTTTGTTATGCCTTACATATACAAATCTATGACAGGTTAGGTTAGGCATTTCGTACGACTTGCATATACTAAGTGAAGTGAAATGTGGGTTTTCGTTATATTTTGAAATGTCCTACCTCTTCATTTCACGTGTTAAATAGGCTAATCACTTTTAGGTTATGTACACCGATCAATTCTTTCCAATTTTTACCTATTTTATAATATATTTTATGCTCGACCATGCTGAAATGTAGTAATTATACACCTGGTAGTAGACCTTTAATGCATGTCATTAAAGTACACCTACTCATTAAAGGTCAGGTCTTTCAGCCAATGACGACTCAGGTTACAACTGTTCAGCCAATGACAGGTCAGCTTTGTACCGTTATAAAACTGCAAGTATCGATTATTCTCGGATATGCAATCGAAAGAAAATTAGCGAAAAGTCACGGAGGCTGGAAATCCAATACTGTCGCAGAAGGTTATGTTCTGTTACTATAATAATTAGCGTTAATTGTAAATAATATTCAAATAAATTCAATTTGTCATTCGTTTTTCAATGTCTAATTTAATTTCAATGTTATCTCTGTAGGTTCTTATGGCCTAGCAAGGTCAATGTGGACATCTGTTCCTGGGAAAAAATCAATACTTTCGCGTCTGCGCACATCTCACAACATACGGGACATTGGTCAAATAAAATTAATATCAAGTTAGAAATGTGGTCGAGCATAAAAAGTCGTATGAAACTCGCCTATAATGGTAATTAAGAAGCTCGTATGAAAATTATGAAACTCGCTTGCGCTCGTTTCATAAATATCCATACTCACTTCTTAATTACCTTCATTATAGGCTCGTTGCATAATGTACTATTCAAGTTGATTAATATTCTGTACGAATTCTTCACATTTTAAAATATGTTCTCTCTGAAAATTAGATCATTTTTCCACTTTTTTTCGTCAAAATATCCTCGCTGTCGTGTGCTATAGAAAACCTAAATACTGTTTTGTATAGCCTAGTTATTCTTGAAAGGATTTACATATCTATATTGTAATATTTAGTAGGTAGGCCTACATAGGTTACAGTGAACTTGAACATGTTTTAAAATCTTATCAAATCTTTAGCAATTTGAAATCGTATTGTGAAGTATTGAATTTGAAGAAAAATTTGTGTACAAGCATCTTAACACCATGAACTGTAAAAATTTAAAATTCATATTTAACATTTTTTTTACGCGAAGATTAATTTTTGGTCCTACAGAATTATCTGTTATGGTTGCCATTGGTTATTAATGGAGAAAAATTTGCTCCGGCACCAGGGATGGAACTCTGCACTGGAGGAAGTTTTTCTTCATTAATAGCTTTTTTTTTTCTTTTTATGCAAAAGTGTTACCTGTTTTGTGAAATACGTATTTCAGTTTCCCATTCTGTTGGAGAGATTGGTTTATCTGCTTATGTGTGAAATGTAGAATGAAAATTAAAAAAACTATCTGACAGATAGGATGACGAATTCTGTGGAAGCTGTTGTGTGGTGGTGGCCGAAATAGTGACGTTCTTGTCTGTGCTTACCTTAGGTCTTAAAACAAAGGTCTTGTATGAAAGTTGGAAGTCTTTTACAAGAGAAAGTGCAGTGTGTAGGCAGAGGTGAATATTATCTTTGGTTTAGGGAACGAAAAAATATTATTATTATTATTATTATTATTATTATTATTATTATTATTATTATTATTATTATTATTATTATTATGTTAGTTGGGAGGCCGGAGGGAAAAAGACCTTTAGGGAGGCCGAGGCGTAGATGGGAAGATAATATTAAAATGTATTTGAGGGAGGTGGGATATGATGGTAGAGAATGGATTATTCTTGCTCAGGATAGGGACCAATGGTGGGCTTATGTGAGGGCGGCAATGAACCTCCGGGTTCCTTAAAAGCCAGTAAGTTAGTTTTTTTTTTTTAATTATTATTATTTGGACGGCTATTATTTCGATTATATATTATTATTATTATTATTATTATTATTATTATTATTATTATTGTTATTATTATTTGGACGGCTATTATTTCGATTATGTATTATTATTATTATTATTATTATTATTATTATTATTATTATTATTATTATTATTATTATTATTATTATTTGGACGGCTATAATTTCGTTTATGTATTATTATTGTTATTGTTATTATTATTATTATTATTATTATTATTATTATTATTATTATTATTATTATTATTATTTGGACGGCTATTATTTCGATTATGTATTACTATTATTATTATTATTATTATTATTATTATTATTATTATTATTATTATTATTATTTGGACGGCTGTCATTTCGATTATGTATTATTATTATTATTATTATTATTATTATTATTATTATTATTATTATTATTATTATTATTATTATTATTAAAATGACAAAATTGACTTGATAATTTTTGGCGTTCGTGTTTGATATTTATTTTGTTTCTACAAGATGATATTCAGTATGAAGCTTCACACCTAACAGATTGAAGTGCGATATATTTGAGTAACTGAATGGAAGAAGTTCAGTCTGTCGACTGCTTGATAGGCTCAGTGTAGTGTTAGTTTCATTTCTGGTCAATCATTAATTGAATTTAATAAAAATAAATCCTAAGCCGTTACACATATTCAAATTATTGCAGCAAAGTTCAATATTTCCATGTTGTCTGATGCTTCTTCGTCTATCTACGTCAAATTATCTCATTTGTCCTTTCATTTACGGCCTCGTTTTCTTTGCATTTGTATGTTTACAAAGAACATTGTTTTAATGGATGCCTGTGGAAAAGGGAAACTACAATTTTTGGTGTTTTTACAAATATGCAGTGTAAACCACTTACAAAACATAGTAGGCTGTGTCAACCTTCAAAGTACAAAATACAGATTGTTGTTTGTTTATTAGTTGTGAGTACAACTGATAGATGACTCTTCTCTGCTGCAGTAGGTTTTAATTTCTCAACTGTTAGTGTGTGACGTCATTCAGGCAGATTTAATTATCATTTGTGTGCCCTTTCGCCTCTCCTGCACATTTTACAACTTAAAGGACGTCACAGAATAAATTACTCTCTATGTTGATGGAAAACCTTTCAAGCAAGTTACGTTACAAAAAAAAAAAAAAAAAAAAAAAAAAACTAAAATTTGTTCATGGAAATGGTAGTGTGTGATGAATGTGGTTGAACTGGCAATCCGTATGAGTGTACGCACAAAGCATGCTTGCCCAAATTGTTGCTCCAATCATTTTCATATTTACGCCTTAGTATTGCCATTATCTTTGGAAATTGGGGGGGGGGGGGTCACTGTCTGCCCCTGGGTTCAAGTATCAGGGTTCAAACCTGAATGAGGGCAGTATAAATTTTAATACATCTTGATTACACAACTTTTAACACTGTATCACTTCGGAATATGCATGATAAGAACTTTGTGTTAAATTTTAACGTACCTTGTTAACATGTTTCGACCTATTTTCGGTCATCTTCAGAACTGGTCGTTGTTGGTCTTGGCGCCTCTTGTTTCCTCTGAGGGTGTGTTTGTAGTGTAGAGTCAAAGAGTGTATGTGTTTTGAAGTTGAGTTGTGTGTTGAGAATATCGTTGGGGTGTGTTTTCGTGTGTCTGTATATTTCATATTGTTCTAGTGTGTTTAGTTTCTGGCTTTTTGGTTGGATGTGCAGTATTTCCATGTCTGTGTTGATGTCTCTGTAGGTGTGGTTGGCATTTGTGATGTGTTCTGCATATGTGGAGGTGTTTTGTAATTTTGTTATGGCTGTGATGTGTTCTTTGCCAACCACACCCACAGAGACATCAACAGACATGGAAATACTGCACATCCAACCAAAAAGCCACAAACTAAACACACTAGAACAATATGAAGACACAGCCCTGCAGTATATATTGACTACACCCCAACTCTGGCTACTAGCAACAGCATCTATAATGAACACCGATCAAAATACCCCTCATTTCTAGTGAGAAACAACAACTGAATAGACCACAGTGGACTATAGTGGACTTTATGTTGTCAGCAAACAGCTGGATACATTAAGAAGATTGATTGATCATATATTCATTTCATGTTAAGTTGTTCTCTTCTTTCCCACACTTAACTACATTTCTGTTGAACTTTATTATTCCCTGTACAGTAGGTGAAGCCATTGCTATCTAGTTTGTCAGCAGGGGCGGCTCTACAATAAGAACTGCAGAGCTGCAGAACCACCATTTAAATGGACCTGAAAAAATTAAGAATGTAAAACGTGCTTTTATCTAGTTCGTTGTTTCATTTATATTTCCAATTCATTCTCCTTCTTTTCGAGATTTTACTGTCTGTAGGGGCCTTGAACTGCTCGAGAATTTTAGCTGTAGTGTACTTTTCGGATCTGTGATCGTCAGTTCCTGAAGCTCAACGTAGGGTAGTCGGCAGCAGAAAACTGGTTTTCTTCACCGTCCCATAAGACTGCATTAGAGCTGCAGCCGAAGCAGCTCTCTCCGAATATACAAAAGAACCGCCAACACCCTCATCTCTTTATGACCTGCGTTAGAACACATAGGCTTCTGAATTACTGTACGAGGGGGATCCAGGAAATAACGACCGTTCGCGCATACCCGCCGCGCAGCTGACTCCCCTTCCTTGTTTGAAGGTCAACTGGCTTCCTTAACATGTGTTCTCATAATGTTGTGAGTACTGGTTGCAACAAGTCGCCATTGTGCATTTTGTGTTACTTCAAAATGAACGACGTGATTGATAATCCCGCCGACTGTGAGGTGAGGAGTGTGATTCGATTTTTGAATGCCCGACATTTGAAACCTGCAGAAATTTACCGGCAATTGAAAGAAGTGTATGGTGATACTGTAATGAATGAAAGAAAATGGTGCGAAATGTTCAACAATGGGCGAACAAATGTCCACGATGAAACTCGCACCATTTTCTCACATTTCTTTCATTCATTACAGTATCACCATACACTTCTTTCAATTGCCGGTAAATTTCTGCAGGTTTCAAATGTCGGGCATTCAAAAATCGAATCACACTCCTCACCTCACAGTCGGCGGGATTATCAATCACGTCGTTCATTTTGAAGTAACACAAAATGCACAATGGCAACTTGTTGCAGTCAGTACTTACAACATTATGAGAACACATGTTAAGGAAGCCAGTTGACCTTCAAACAAGGAAGGGGAGTCAGCTGCGCGGCGGGTATGTGCGAACGGTCGTTATTTCCTGGATCCCCCTCGTATATCATTGCAATTCCAGTGTGTTATAGTACTGTGGGTGGTGTGATGTGATTAGTCAGTGTGTCTAAGGAAATGTTTTATATTAAAAATGAATGAAATGAAAACCTAATGGACTAACCCTTTTCGAAATTAAAAGAGAAATTACACGTTAACTTAAGAAATTAGGACGTCCTACACAAAATTTAAATATTGAAATTTCTGGAAAAAGTGGACGAAATCATGTAGCCTACCAGTCATTTTAATACCGAAATGTGTAATGGAAACGACTGGTTTTTTGCTGCGCTCATGAAAACGCTTTCTGTATTCTGTTTAGAGGAGAAAATATATGGACAAGCACCGGAGTGAAGGATTTAGTTAATTTGACTTAAAAAACTAGAAAAGCATGTGGGGCACATCCCCACTACGTGACTAATGTACCAGGTGGGAGAGGTGTAGCGCACGGATTGTTGGAGTACAATTTCAGGTGCACAGTCAACTTCGAGAAGAGGCTGTAATTACACGCGTTATCCGATTTAGATGCAATAAACAGCATGCGTTTGCTAAATACACTTTTTCATGCAGAACTGCCAACCTTTGCAACCGCGGGCCACTACTGATTGTCAGACATCTTGGAGCATGCAATCTATGAGAAAACAGTGAATTTGCAGATGTCTTTGTGTGTGCACCCGTATGGAAGAATGTGAGACAGGATGTGTGCAAGTGGACATGTTTTGATGGTATGTTCGTAGTTGCATTTGTGTACATACTTTACCGTTACTGAATTTCCGAGATTGTCTATTAATTTTTAAAGAGTATGGTTTGCTTACACATACCGTATGTTGTACGGCCGAACATTTTCCTAGTACAATCGGACACCGTGTTTGTACTAGACTGAACTGAGGTTGTTGCATTTCTCGCTGTTGTTCTGTAGTTGTTCATCACGCCATAATGAAGAGGAGGGCAGCACGGGTCTCTCTTGATTCCGTAGTAACATAGAATTGTGCTCGGCTCAGTAGAGACAGATATCAGGTAACGGATAAGCATTACATCTGCAGTCAGGCACTCTGGTGGCTCGGGGTGCTGGTGGTGTTTTTATTGTAATTGAGTTTTGATAATACTGGTGTGAGTTGGAGTGATGTGGAATGGAATAAGGAGCAAGTCAAGTGGACGGCAAGATATATGTGAATTGTGACTTTAAATCAAATTGTGTTTGTATGCATACCATGTCGGGAGAAGGCCTGAAGACTAAAAAGTGGAGTGCTTGCCAGTCTGGGAATCCAATCTGTAACACTTTGTGTTTGTGCATGATAGCAGATTTCATTTTGTGTTAAGACTTGGCAGAATTCTGCAGTAAGCATTAATGTTCCATAAATTTAATGTATTCTTTGAAAATTTTAACACTCTCTACATGTAGAGAGATAGAGAGTGATTTATATTAAACTAACACATTTCTTTCTTTTTTTTTCGAAACGAATGATGCTAGCCACAATTTGTTATACCTTAAATGTAGAGTATCTTTGGGAGATTACTAACCTCTATAGCAAATGTTGAAAATTCTTTATTTATTCGGCTGGAAATTCACTTGATGATCAGTTTTTAACGTCAAATTAAGCAGGAGTTTTGATTCCCTGTCACGAGATATGCAGATGTTTCTTTATTCTGTATATGTATTGTCATCAAAATGAATAATAATAATAATAATAATAATAATAATAATAATAATGATGATGATGATGATGATGATGATGATGATGATAATAATAATAATTCTTTATTTATACTAGCAGAGTTAAGGCCATAAGGCCTTCTCTTACACTCTACCAGGTCACAAAGTATACAAGCAGTTAAAATGTAACAAAAAGTTAAAGAACAGAATACTAACATATTACAAATAATAATAATAATAATAATAATAATAATAATAATAATAATAATAATAATATAATAAAATCGACAGTAAACAACATGAAAATAATACCATAATAGAAAAAAAAAGAAAGTAAAATGCATTGAAATATAGTGAAAGCAACTCATTTAGTACAAATGGTTAATATGGAAAAACGTAAGGAAGAATATATCAAAATGGAATGTAATAGAATAATAATAAAAAAGAAAAGAAATACCAAAATTAAATAAAATTCACGATAAAAAGGCTATGATAATAAATTCATTGGCTGATAAAGAGAACAAAAAGGAGAAAGGAAGGAAAGAAATATGTAGTCTATATTTTTACAAAACTATGGCAGAGAAAAGGGCTTATAACTGAAAGGAATCTAATTCAAAAAGTGCTATTTTAATTTATTTTTGAAACTAGACAATGCCCGACAGTCTCTGACATGTTGTGGTAGAGAGTTCCAGAGATGAGCTGCAGAGACGGTGAAAGATGAAGAGTAGAAGGATGTTCTGTGTTTAGGAATGGAATTATTCTTTTAGAGATCCAGTTGTTTCCAATTTGTTTACCAGTCCCAGTATTGTGTTTCTTTGGGGTGGATTACGAACACCAGATTCTCTCTGGTATGCCCTTCGAGTAGCTGTAATTGAATTCATAATCTTGTATTGCTTCACAAGGAAGAGCCGTTGATTTAATGTGTAACTGCATTTTCAGTGACTAAAACAAAATGTAGAAAACAGCTGCCAACAATATTTATTTATTTATTTAATACTTTACACTTGAGCTACATTAGGCATTGCAGCCCGAAAGAGCAGAAGCTCGTGCTCGGGCGCAGTTCAGATCAGTTATACAAAATATATCACAAAATTAAGAGAGTTCATTGAGCACAATAACATTAATAAATGGTAAAATACATACAGCATGTAATAACAGGGTCTATATACAAATAGAAAATACGAAAGTACATGAATATTAGAGTATCAATTTTTAACTCAATTAGCTTAAACAATTAAATAATTAATCTGATTTGTTTCTTAAATCTATGTGTGTTAACTGTACTTAGCTCAGGGTAAGCTCTAATTAATGCATTATATATTTTGGGTCCAAAATTTCTGCTGTGTTTTAATCCAGCAGTTGTGTGACATTTGGGAGTATTTAGAAAGAAACTGTAGTTTTGTCTCGTATGGTATTCGTGAGGATCAAATTTAAATTTATTGTGATTTTTATAGAAGTAAATCAGCAAAGTTTGTTTATAAATTTGTTCTAGATTTGATATACCAAATTCCTGAAAAATTAATTTTGTTGGGTAATCAAAAGGTTTATATAGACAGATTTTGATAATTCTTTTTTGGAGCAAATTTAAAGGATGGAGAGTCGATTTTGCCATTCCTCCCCAACCTGAAATACCATACTGAAGAATAAACATCTGCGCATCTCGTATCAAAACTCCTGCTTAATTTGACGTTAAAAACTGGTCATTAAGTGAATTTCCAGCCGAATAAATTAAGAATTTTCAACATTTGCTATAGAGGTTAGTAATCTCCCAAAGATTCTTTACATTTGAGGTATAACAAATTGTGGCTAGCATCATTCGTTTTGAAATAAAGAAAGAAATGTGTTAGTTCCATATGAATCACCCTGTAGTTAAATTAATATACAGGCAGTGGTTCATATCAGGAAACAGACAATTGCATATTATGAAGCAGATGTTGGGTTTTGTAACTGTGTTGAGATTTGGTTTCTCCAAGTGTAAGTGATATTATCTCTCCAGTGATGAACCTGGAAGAGGACCGTAGAGAAATCACATCTGAGTACATGATTTGAAAGCCCAGAAGTTTTCTTCAGAGTCTGATCATTTTGGAAACCTGAAATCTCACCTGAATTGGACATTGTTGTAGATAATTGATTAAATGGCGATCTTACTCGTGTTAATTATGTAAGCATGTGCGGCTTACAGCTGTTTCGGTGCTACTTGACACCATCCTCAGAGCCTTCTGTGTCTCGGCACCATCTCAACTTCACTGCCCGTTGTGTGGGTGTATTCGTGTAATAAAGAGTGGTGTCAAATAGTGTGTGTGTACTGAAATTGATCTGTGTGTTGAGAATTTGATCAGGGTGTGTTTTAGTGTGTCTGTATATTTCATATTGTTCTAGTGTGTTGAGTTTTTGGTTTTTGGGTTGTATGTGTAGGATTCCCATGTCTGTATTTATGTTATTGTATGTGTGGTTAGACACACAGACATGGAAATCCTACACATACAACCCAAAAACCAAAAACTCAACACACTAGAACAATATGAAATATACAGACACACTAAAACACACCCTAATCAAATTCCTAACACACAGATCAATTTCAGAAAACACACACTATTTGACTCAACTCTTCATCACACGAACGCACCCACACAACAGGCAGCGAAGTTGAGATGGTGGTAAGTAGCACCGAAACAGTTGTAAGCCGCACCTGCTTACGTAATTAACACGAGTAAGATCACCATTTAATGAATTATTTATATTCAAGTGTTAAAAGTAGTGTACGAAAGATTCAACATGGATTGTTGTAGACTTTGAAATTGAGGTTTCCTTCATATTGCGAAATTGGTAGACTGTCATATAAAACTGAAGATAACAATTTATTCGACCTGAATTGCTCCGTGCCACGTCGGAGATTGTTAAATAATTTTGCATCTGTAAATGCTGTTGATAATGTTGGTAATAGAGTTGGCAAAAACAAACACTTATGTCTGTGTTCATATGTGAAGCCTTAATGTGGTAAATCGCACAAATCTTACACTATCTGGCAATGTGTTTCAACTATTGAGCACATTTTTGTCTGGATTGTAGGCAGGATATGCTAATCTTTCATAACAGAATCAACTGTCTAATGGATAAACTATACAGTTTATAGTCTTCTTTGCCATTTTTACAAAATTTAAATTGCATATGAAATCCTCTTCAGAAAGGATGAAAGTTTTTACCATTTTATGAAGACAACTTTTCGATAACATAGACTAAGTGATATTACATAATGGTGTGTCTTGTAGACTGGGAATGCCATCTCTGATTTGTAAGTGTAATCAGATTTTATTGCCGCTGATAATACTTTTTACTGTTTTTTAACTTCCTTTGATACATGGACTTTTAGACTTTCAAGAAATGTCGTGTTAGTAGTAAAGATAGTTTTTTTTTAATGCCCTTGAAATGTTTTCATTGCCATTCAAAGATAGCTGCAGTCTGTTTATTTTGATACAACTCTTTGTAGAGTAGACAGCTCTTCTGAATTCATATCTGCTTCTTTAAAGCCTCGGAGTTTCGTTTGAAACTGATTGAGACAAGCAGTTGGATGGGAATTGTTAAATATAAGGGAACACCAATTGTAATATTTTTCCTGTATTAATTTTTGGGTGTGATACATTCTCGAAAAGCCTTAGACTGACGCCACCAGATAACGTGACCTCAGGTATGTCCTTCGTATTGTTCGAGATCGCTAAATTTGCAATATATGTGGCTGATTTATTCTGTGGAGAGACTGTGCCTCTTTGAGTAGCACTGTTCATACTACTTCACTGAGCTCAAAGTGATGGAATGCTGTATCGTTCAGGGTATACCTCATTCACAGCCTTCAAGTTGCTTCTTGTCAAAATAATAATCACAATCAAAAACAAAATAAAAAAATAAAAAACGAATGACTGACTTCATAAACTCCCACACTCAACTAGGGTGCAGTAGATTTGCCTGTGAACGTAAAGGAACTTTTATATTTGGAAAGTTACTACAGATTCAGATGTACAGGGGTTAGTACTTGATTAATTATGATTTTGAAATTTCAATATAGGAAGTTAGTGATGAACTTGGCCAGATGAAGTTAAAATTAGAACAGCTGCATGTCTTGAATTATAGATGTTGTCATCAACTTTAACTTCTTTAGAATGCCATGATCATTAATGAAAATTTGAAAATATGATTCTAATAAGAAATGTACAAGCATTATGTGATTAAAAATTAAACATTAAACTATGATAGTCCAAGGTAAAGGCAGTTCAGTGTGTGCAAGGTGCAGTTTTATGTTGATTTTTTAAACATGATATGAACCTTTTACGTTAAAAATAATGCAGACTTACGAACATATCAAAAGAAACGTAATGAAGTGTAGATTATGTATTTTTCCGTTATATTGTTGATTTAAGATGCATTTGTACTTCATCATTTCTTGAACATCAATATGAATAATGTTTGAGTGATGCACTGGAATTACCAGCATTATTTCTGGAAGTCGAGCATGAGCAGTAAATCAGTCCTTTCAGTTCATTGCACACATGTTTAGAATGTATAGTATACAATGTTAGCAATAGCACGGCATTTGTTTTATTGTTGCTCTGGAAATTAAAATAACAGACTCGGCATTTGTTTTATTGTTACCATGGAAACTAAAATAACAGCTCGGCATTTGTTTTATTGTTGCCATGGAAACTAAAATAACAGCTCGGCATTTGCTTTATTGTTACCATGGAAATTAAAACAACAGCTCGGCAATTGTTTTATTGTTACCATGGAAACTAAAATAACAGCTCGGCATTTGCTTTATTGTTACCATGGAAATTAAAACAACAGCTCTGCAATTGTTTTATTGTTACCATGGAAATTAAAATAACAGCTCAGCATTTGCTTTATTGTTACCATGGAAATTAAATAATAAAATAACAGCTCGGCATTTGTCTTATTGTTACCATGGAAACTAAAATAACAGCTCGGCATTTGCTTTATTGTTACCGTGGAAATTAAAACAACAGCTCGGCAATTGCTTTATTGTTACCATGGAAATTAAAATAACAGCTCGGCATTTGCTTTATTGTTACCATGGAAATTAAAACAACAGCTCGGCAATTGTTTTATTGTTACCATGGAAATTAAAATAACAGCTCGGCATTTGTTTTATTGCTGCCATGGAAACTAAAGTAACAGCTCGGCATTTGCTTTATTGTTACCATGGAAATTAAAATAACAGCTCGGCATTTGCTTTATTGTCACCATGGAAATTAAATAATAAAATAACAGCTCGGCATTTGTCTTATTGTTACCATGGAAACTAAAATAACTGTTCGGCATTTGTTTTATTGCTGCCATGGAAATTAAATAATAAAATAACAGCTCGGCATTTGTCTTATTGTTACCATGGAAACTAAAATAACAGCTCGGCATTTGTTTTATTGCTGCCATGGAAACTAAAATAACAGCTCGGCATTTGTTTTATTGCTGCCATGGAAATTAAAATAACAGCTCGGCATTTGTCTTATTGTTACCATGGAAACTAAAATAACAGCTCGGCATTTGTTTTATTGCTGCCATGGAAATTAAAATAACAGCTCGGAATTTGTTTTATTGTTACCATGGAAACTACAATAACAGCTCGGCATTTGTTTTATTGCTGCCATGGAAATTAAAATAACAGCTCGGAATTTGTTTTATTGTTACCATGGAAACTAAAATAACAGCACAGCTCGGCATTTGTTTTATTTTTGCCATGGAAATTAAAATAACTGTTTCATTAAAATGAAATTAGGGTTATGTGTTGGTAGCATTGATATTGAAGTTACATGTAAAGCGTGGTGGGTATTTCTGCTGGGCCCTCTGTGAATGTGTACGCAGACTGAATATTGGAACAAGATTTGTTTCCCCAGGTTCTAGTTCCTCTGTTGAAAGTGTGCAGCCTTGATTTGTGAGTTTTGTAAGCAAGCCCCGACTGTCTGACTGCAGATGTCCAGGGTGGAGATACAAATATACATTTAAGAAACAGTATGATCTCTTGCTACATCAACAAGTGTGTGTATGTGTGTGTGCGTGTGCGTGCGTACGTGTCACGGATAAACAAAGCAAAATAACGAACGTTAAGGCACATGAAGTTATTCTTGGTATTATATTAAACAAAAGCACTGACAAAGTTTGATAGATGAAACATTAAAAAATATACGAATAGGGCAATGAATGTACCAGACATTTTTTTCCTCCCTTTTATCTTTTTTGTGGTATAAAATAATCTTTAAAGAAAATCTTACAAAGAGTGAATGACAATATATCAACCACTTCTTTTCAGTTGTTAACAATAAGAGAGTGGGGCACAGCACCCTCGCTCAGCTTTCATTTTTATTATTACATGGGGTTATTTTAAGTCAATTCACAACTGTGTGCTATATAATTTTTTGTATCCCCCATACAAATAAACAACAGAAATTATTATTGGAATCTCAGTTTGTGTCGCAGTTCCCTTACCTGCCCTTCCTGTCCTCAGTTACCTTGCAGCAATTATGTAATTTTGTGTTTATTTTTTAACATCGCTGTATCTGCTACCAGAGCTGGGCAGTATTTGAAATACATTTGTATTTTGTAATTTGCAAGGATTTTAGAAAGTATTTTGTATTTAAATATATAAATTTGATGTATTTTGTATTTCAAATACTCAAAATACTTTCTTCTTGTTGTTGTTGTTGTTGTTCTTCTTCTTCTTGTCCTTGTCCTTCAAGTTTTGGATTTGTATTTGAAGAATGAACTTCTATCTTATTTGCCTGCCCATTTCAGATGTGCTAGCCATACACTTAGTTTTCTTGCCACAACTGATTTCCTTAATGCCATAAAGAAATCTCCAACAGCATCAAGGATCCGTCACCCAACACTTGCTAAGTGTTCAGCATTATGGAATGCGTCTAGGGGACCCAAATTCTCAGAAATTATATCAGATGTCTTGAAATATTCATTAAAGTTTCCTTGCCCAACTCGATGGAATTCTCTTTATGGTGCAATCTCTTAAATATTGCAATTCAAACATGATATAAACAGTACAGAGGTGTGAAAATTATTAGAATAATCTTAATTTTAAAGGTTTTTTAATAGTTCCTTCACAAATATTCATTGAATTGGTGAATATTGGTATATAATGTTACTATACTGATGTAGGATATATTTACTACTAACAATGCCGGAAAGCATTGTTGTACATTGGTATTTTTCTTATTTTACAATTGTTATGGGAATTCAGAAATTATTATATTATGTTGGCGGAATTTGAAACATAAAAAATTAATTAAGAAATGCTTTAAACAAATTGTTCTTTGCGTTTACATTGTTGTGAAGGTTCAAATGAACGTATACATCTGTTTTGTGCATATAATTTTTTATGTTTCCAATTCCGCCAACATAATATAATAATTTCTGAATTCCCTTAACAATTGTAAAATAAGAAAAATACCAATGTACAACAATGCTTTCCGGCATTTTTAGTAGTAAATATATCATACATCAGTATAGGAGTATATACCAATATTGATCAATTCAATTAATATTTGTGTAGGAACTATTAAAAAACCTTTAAAATTAAGATTATTCTAATAATTTTCACACCTGTGTATATGTGAAAAAGTGGGATTGCCAACCTTCAAAGATGTTGAGTTTCATTATCTCGAAGAATATTGTGCAGTTCTGAAACCCATTGCCGTAGCCCTTGATTTAATGCAAAATGAGAAGACGTGCTGTTACGGCCAACTTCTATCCACATTAATTTCCCTCAAAAACAGGTTACATATTCTGTTATCTAGTAATCTACGCCATCTATTCCAAGTAACTCCAATCCTAATAAGTTTGCTTTGATCAAGATTTAAAGCGATGTTTGATCTGACCCCAGAAGCAAATTGAACTATTTTGGCAGCTTGTTTCCACCCATCATTTAAGATGAGCCAGCTACCTGACACTGCCTCACCAAGTGATAAGAAGAGGACACAGAATATGTGCGTGAAATCAGCTGAGCAGTTGTCTGCTACATCTTTGGTCAGTTCAGACGATAGAAACATTTTTTATGTTTTCAACTCAAGTACAACAGACTTTGAAAAGCAAAAAGAAAAGAACTTGTCTACTGTGGAGTATGAGCTCATACAATTCTTCAATGGCAAAGGGACAACCCTGTGCACTCCAGAGAATTACCCAACAGAGAAACAAGCTTTTATAAAGTATAATACAAGTTTGTGTTCCTCTGCGCCTGTAGAAAGACTGTTTTGTTTTGCAGGATTTATTCATTCACCAGCAAGGGGATCCTTATCTGATGAACTTCTTGAGAAACTGGCTTTTTTGAAAGGGAGCAGTAATTATTCATGTATAGCATAATTTCATTGCTGACTGGGAAAAGGAAGAATGTTCAGTCATAGTGTTTATATAAAACTTCGAGATAAAAATAATTTTAATGTTAATATAATATTTTAAATTTTCGGTAATATTCTTATTTCTTTATACATTGTATCGAGTATTTCAAATACAAATGTATTTTGAGTATTTGAAATACAAATGTATTTTGGTTAATTTTTTAAAAGTATTTTGTATTTGTATTTCAAATACTTGGATGTCAGTATTTTGCCCAGCCCTGTCTACTACAGGTTTCGCAAATGCTGTTTTGGCGAAATGCATTCGAAGATTCCCCATGGATTTATCTGATATTCGTCTTACAGTTGGCGGAGGAACCAACCAAGTAATCAGATCAGAACACCAGTGCAGTCAACGCTGTGCTAAACCTTCTGAAGTAAGTGAAGCTAAAGCAGCTACTGAATCCTTCGTATTGTATTTATTTACATTCCATGGTATTCGTACATTGCTTCACAGCTAGAATATGGAACATGTAAAAAAAAAATCTTAATAGTACTATAAAGTCTTAATTATAGTCACAATCTAGTTGAAATACATACAGAAGAGTTTTATAATATAGTCTACTAGTACATACTTACTTACTTACTTACAAATGGCTTTTAAGGAACCCGAAGGTTCATTGCCGCCCTCACATAAGCCCGCCATCGGTCCCTATCCTGTGCAAGATTAAGCCAGTCTCTATCATCATACCCCACCTCCCTCAAATCCATTTTAATATTATCCTCCCATCTACGTCTCGGCCTCCCTAAAGGTCTTTTTCCCTCCGGTCTCCCAACTAACACTCTATATGCATTTCTGGATTCGCCCATACGTGCTACATGCCCTGCCCATCTCAAACGTCTGGATTTCAAGTTCCTAATTATGTCAGGTGAAGAATACAATGCGTGCAGTTCTGTGTTGTGTAACTTTCTCCATTCTCCTGTAACTTCATCCCGCTTAGCCCCAGATATTTTCCTAAGCACCTTATTCTCAAACACCCTTAACCTATGTTCCTCTCTCAGAGTGAGAGTCCAAGTTTCACAGCCATATAGAAGAACCGGTAATATAACTGTTTTATAAATTCTAACTTTCAGATTTTTGGACAGCAGACTGGATGATAAGAGCTTCTCAACCGAATAATAACACGCATTTCCCATATTTATTCTGCGTTTAATTTCCTCCCGAGTGTCATTTATATTTGTTAGTGTTGCTCCAAGATATTTGAATTTTTCCACCTCTTCGAAGGATAAATCTCCAATATTTATATTTCCATTTCGTACAATATTCCCGTCACGAGACATAATCATATACTTTGTCTTTTCGGGATTTACTTCCAAACCGATCGCTTTACTTGCTTCAAGTAAAATTTCCGTGTTTTCCCTAACCGTTTGTGTATTTTCTCCTAACATATTCACGTCATCTGCATAGACAAGAAGCTGATGTAGCCCGTTCAATTCCAAACCCTGCCTGTTATCCTGAACTTTCCTAATGGCATATTCTAAAAGTCTACTAGTACAACGGGGTAAAATTCATGTTTTGGAAATAATAAGTTAATTAAGTACCGTAGTAAAATATCGCTGCAAAGGGTATTGGGAATAAATTTGAATAAGGAAAAAAAAAAAAAAAAAAAAAAAAAAGTTTCCTTCCCAGGCAGGATTCGAACCACGAAAGTCTTAGTTACCAGTCTGGAGTGAACAAGGGTCTGAAATCAGCTACAAGGGTCGGTTCGGTTTTTTTTTTGCCACTACTGTACACTTTAAAAATAGGCCTACAGTTTTCTATCTGGATTTAATTATGTTTTGTAGAGAAATGTGTGTAAAAGTTTCATGTCCTATGTGTGAATAATAATACAAACTGATAGGAACCACAAAACATTCAGGATAGGCTATTAATTTTACTTCACATTTTAAAATAGTCGCTTGAAATCCGATTTTAATTTTAGATTGAAAATTCTTATTGAAATAGGGTTTGGATATTAAATTTCAATATTTGTACACAAATTATCAATCTTTGATACTTGAATTAAAATTTCGTAAACAAAAATAAAAATTTATCATAAAAAATATTAATTTAGAATAAATTCGTGCTAAAATATTTCGCGTATACACAGAATTTCGTATTATATATTTTGCGAGTTGAATCTTACGACATTTCGACCCGAAAGGGGTTGAAACATTAAATGTTATCTTTTTTGAGCTGAAACCCCGTATTTCGCGAATGCATGGTTTGTGAGAACTAGATGTTTCTGTAGTAATACCACAATCTACTATATACAGTCACGAAGCTTGAGTTTTGAGGGTGCTAGAAACAATAGACTGTGACGGTAGTATCTTGCATTGCCTGTAATGAGGCGATATTAACGATCCTAGTGGTGAGCCTCGGAATGGGACTGATTCTCCGGCACGACCACAGATCCAGAAATGCATATAAAGTGTTAGTTGGGAGGCCGGAGGGAAAAAGACCTTTGGGGATGCCGAGACGTAGGTGGGAAGATAATATTAAAATGGATTTGAGGGAGGTGGGATATGATGATAGAGACTGGATTAATCTTACTCAGGATAGGGACCAATGGCGGGCTTATGTGAGGGCGGCAATGAACCTCCGGGTTCCTTAAAAGTAAGTAAGTAAGTAAGTGGTGAGCAACTATCTAATGTTTGCATATTTACTACGTATTGAGCTTCGCGACTGTATACACTAGTGGTATGTTTTTTTTTTTAATTTTATTGGGTTATTTTATGACGCTATATCAACATCTAGGTTATTTAGCGTCTGAATGATATGAAGGTGATAATGCCGGTGAAATGAGTCCGGGGTCCAGCACCGAAAGTTACCCAGCATTTGCTCGTATTGGGTTGAGGGAAAACCCCGGAAAAAACCTCAACCAGGTAACTTTCCCCGAACCCGGGCCACCTGGTTTCGCAGCCAGACGCGCTGACCGTTACTCCACAGGGTAGTGGTATGTGGTAATACAATATTCTTTTCCTCTGAATTTTATACATTTGTCATAATGGATATTTTCAGAGTATTTACAATATATATGTTTTTTATTGATATATAATTATGAACACTTAATCTTTTGTGTTAAGATATTTCGTTAAAATTCAACATGGTTCTTCTATAATATCCAGATTAATTGACTTATTTTGATAACCTAGCGAACCTTACGTCATTATATTGTCGCAGCTGTTTATTTGGTAACATTTTAGTTTGTAATGTTGGTGCTGGGCAGCATTGATTTAAACTATGGGGAGTCAAGTTTCTGGTTCAGAGGAGGACCGCTTGGCAGCGCTGCTGTTCCTGCACGGCTGACGCTTGTGCTGTCAGTTGTCCGTCCTGTGTGCTAGTAGGCGGACAAACTAGCTTGCTGATATTCGATATAAAAAGAGAGGGAAGAAAAAAATGCCCCTGGAAGAGTAGTTCACTCGATTGTATCCATTAGAATATTGTTCATCTACCATTTTGTGATACGAAATATGTAATACCTGTGTGAAGTGTTAGAAAACCATCATCAAGAGGGGTGTATTGGAAGTGTTTTGTGTTTGTGGTGTGATTTTTTTTATTGTTGGGGGTTGATTTTTTTTTTTTTGTTGTTCTTGGGGTTTATATATTTTTTGTGGTGTTTGATCGACGAAGGACTTTCGTGAAGCAGAAAAAACAGATACACAACGATCGAATGAAAATTGCAGAAAAAGAAACGGATAAAACGACTTCCAAAATATCATCGAAAATAGGTAAGTGCTATTAATAGCCCATTGGATACATGTGAGAATATTGCTGTGTTTGTAGAAGTGGGGAAACTTTATCCCTGAATACCTTTGACAGCACTAGAGAAACGTGTTCTCTTTATGAAGGCTATGAACAGATACTTGCCAGGCCTCCTGGATCAATGAAGGGGGCCTTGGATATTGTGCGTGAATGTAGCTGATTTTTTTTCTTTCTTTGTGTTCATGTTTGGGGCTTTGTTCTTAGGATTTATGACATGTTCCAATCGAAGCATGTTTTCTATATCTCAAAACCAGTTTCATTTATACGTGATCGAGCAATACTTCCCCCCCTCCCTCCCCTTAATGATCTTGTTGGTTCCAATGTAGTTATTTGACTCCAGGATGACATCTAGTCGAAAGATGTTTACCTTAGCAACCACGTATTCGTTTTGAATTTAATTTGCCTTTTTTCTATCCTTGCTGAAGTATCTGTATCAGAAGTTGCTGAATTTGGTGTGGTATACTGAGATACATTGTTACGATTAGGCCTATGTAAACCAAAAATTCAGGCATTTTGTTTGTGTAATGATTGATCCTATTTTGTCTTTCACGTGCTAGACTTCCATTCTAGCTAATACCAAATGGTTTAAACGATATCACTTCCAGGATTTGCACGAGGACCACTATTCAAGGATCTTCAAACACGCACAGAGTTAATCATTTTATCGAGCTATAGTTAAAAAATAAATAGTCTGTAAAATTGAACAGTTTGCGCTCCGAATGTTGCTTATTGTATGCCGAAAAAAAAAACGGGAATATGAAGACAGAAGTGATATGGATTGGAGGAAAGTTACCACTAGCACCACCACCATTAATAATAATAATAATAATAATAATAATAATAATAATAATAATAATAATAATAATAATAATAATAATAATAATAATAATAATAATATCAAATGAAGTACAGATTTAGCTACCCCACGAGACTGGGTGTGTCTCTCTAATTTGTGTTCTGTTTTGTGTTACGTTGACCACACGGTCAGGGAGTCATTACATTTATGAAGAGTTGTTCGATTTCTTGCCGGGAATGAAGACTGAGCGATCCTAGGGCCGTATGCAAAGGGGGAGGTTACCGAGTTTGAACTCCCTCCCATGAATTAAAAAAAACATAGGCCTATATTAAGATTTGAGTATTTTTTAAAGGCATAATCGTTTTCCCTTCTCTAATTTTTCAGTGTCAGAGTAACAAAATCTACATCGACATAAGGCATAGTCCTCCTACCCCTCCTTCAATATAATTCCCTGTGCTTGGTGTTGCGGCACGTTCGAATTATAACAATGCTGTCTTTGTTATTTATTTATCTATTTATGTCCATAACAGGGCAAAGCCCCAATTACAATAGACAGTACAGATAAAAAACCGGTGAATGTTACTTATGTCCCTCCCACTATAGGAGACATAGACCAGTTTTACACTAATCCTAAACATCTTGACGGGATAATAAAAACCTAAACTAACCTAACCTAAGTGCGTCGGTGTCTATTCCAAAATCGGCGGACCTTTAACCAATATTCGTTCAGTGGCCGGTGGATACTCTACATTGATAAAAAAAAAGCATGAAAAAAGAGGTAAAACAGATACAAGTGTAATTACAAATTAAAAATTGAAAAGAGAAGAAAAAACAAAAGAGACCTACCGCCTATTACCGACCTTGTAATAAAAATAATGATGCCGACACAATATGAAATTTGACTTTTTAAAAATTGGATGGCTGTAAAAATTACGTTTTAAAGCTTTTATAAGGATATTAATAAATATACCGTAATAATAATAATAATAATAATAATAATAATAATAATAATAATAATAATGCACGAAATTTAAAATACCGACAATGTAAATTGTAAACAATTTTAATAATCTCCCCCCCCCCCCCCCTCTCGTGGCAAAATTCCGTGTACGCCACTGAGCGGGCCACAAAACGTATCCTATGCTTTGCTTTTGTGTGCTGACACGATTTTATATTTCACATGCTTGTTTTATAGACTGCCATGCTATGAAAATGCGTTAAAAGGTACAAAAATTACGTCATCCCAGTATAAGAATAAAATAGGCAGTACAGTGACCTCTTTGCTATCATAATAGGATCGCTGGGCGTGTTGCTAAACCGAACATTATGTGAGCTGTAGGTTACAAAAATGGAAATAAAGTCTTTATGCCCCATTCACAATGAACATTAAGGCTCATTCACAATGGAAAATAAACATAACGTAAACGTTAACTTAAAAATGTAAACGTTACGGTAAAATCAAGAACATTCACGTTGGAAACATAAACATAACCGCAAAGATACTTTGTAACCATGGAAACGTAACAACGACGCCATTTCCTCATATTCTGTCCTAAACATCAGCGCTCCACGATTGTGTACTGTTTGCAAATCACGTAAGCATAACACGAAAGTTTGGAGTTTGCAAACTTTCATGTCAACGTCTAACGGCAATGTTAATGTCAGTGTTTATGTGAATCATTGTGAATGGTCCCATTTGGTAGCCTGGCCGCAAACTTCTGTGTTTATGTTACGGTTATGTTTAATTTTCATTGTGAATGGGCCTTTAGCCTCACGATGGAAACATAAACGTAACCGCAAAGATACTTGGTAACCATAGAAACATAACAACGACGTAACGATGTAATTCTCACCTAAATCAAATTGTTGAATTCTTTGTAAGTTCATGTAAGTTTTTGCTGGTTGAGTGGAAGAGAAGGCCTTACGGCCTTAACTCTGCCAGCTAAAATAAATTATTATTATTATTATTATTATTATTATTATTATTATTATTATTATTATTATTATTCAAACTACCTGTTATTTGCTGATGATCTCAAAATCTTTCGCTCAATATATAGTTCTGCCGATTGCCAAACTCTTCAAAATGATATTAACTCCATTGAACTTTGGTCTGACATTAATGGAATGAAAATTAATGAAACAAAAACTTTTGTCATTTCGTACTCTCGAAAAACTACTTCCATAAAATTTAATTATTCTCTTAACAACGCCTGTATTATTAGGAAAAATTCTATAAAAGATCTTGGTGTACTACTCGATTCTAAATTATACTTTCACGATCATGATCAATATATCTATAATCATTCAATAAGAATGCTTGGTTTAATAAGGTCTATAACCTATTCTTTTTCTACTCCTGAGTCACTATTAATTCTATACTTTACTTTGGTTCGCTCTAAACTTGAATATGCATCTGTAGCCTGGAATTCCATTACTTCAACCGATTCGGTTAAATTGGAAAATATTCAAAGAAAATTTATTTCCTTATGTGCTTTTCGATATACACCCAATTCCACTGACTTTAACTATGATATTACCTGTAAATATTTTAACTGTTGTAGCCTTTATGCTAGACGTCTAAATCTTGATTATCAATTTTTTTGCAAAGTTATCAAGGGTGATATTGATTGTGAGTCTATCATAAACAATATCAGCCTTCGTATTCCTACAAAAGGTTTAAGATTTCAACAAATTTTTTATAACCGAAATTCAAAATCACTTTCTCCAGTCTGTAGATGCATAAAATATGCCAATTTGCTTGGGCACAATTTAGATCCTTTTAAGGTTTAGTTTCGTTTTGGTTATTAGTTTTTACTGTTTGTACTCAATTGTATTCATGTATGTTTTTGTTATTTAAGATATTATTTATTTTTGTTTTGCACCTTTGTATCTTCTGTTTGTGTATTGTGCTGAACTATAATTGGCCTCTGGCTGTTGTTCAGCACACAAATATTAATAATAAATAAATTTTTCCATATTCTGTTGTATTTCACCGTTGTATCGTTGTGTGCTATTTTAAAATCATGTAAGCATAAACAAGAGGATCTGAAGTTTGCAAACTTAAGCGTTATTGTCTAACGGTAGTGTTAATTCATGAATCATTGTGAGTGGCCCCATTAAATAGCTTGACCGCGGACTTCTGTGCGGATTGTGAACGAGCCTTCAGTTGGGGAACGGAATGCAACGCATGGCCTCACCGAATCCTGTGGGTCGAGGGGGTGAGAACGAAGAACTGGCATACACAACTCATTCCGTCAGAAATATTTATGCCATGCACACGTGCGGATTGGGATTAAATTTGGATCGTGGCATACAGGTAGACCCGCCAGAAATACAGCATGTTCCGTTCGGGGCAGGAATAACATTTTCACAGACGATGTGATCAAACAGGGCTGTGTCTAGCCACTGTACGAATTTATGAAAATGTATAGGGGAAATTTTTCGTCGACATGCCAATTTTTTCTGTTCGTTAACAGAAAACCACAATTTAAGTCACACAGAATTGGTGTGCACTCAATGTTGGTTGCTTGACGGTTGTCAGCCCACTTTGAGGTCTGTGGATATAGAGGGAAAAATTGGATCGGTGTCTGGTAGAGTTCCTGGGTAGCTCAGTTGGTAGAGCGTTGGTACGTTTAACCAAAGGTTCCGGGTTCGATGCCCGGCCCCGGAACAATTTTTCCCTCGAAATTATTCAAATCAACTTTACAGGGAGTTATACCTGAAATCTTGATTTGCATAATACACGTCACTGTTCGTTAACAGAAAACCACAATTTAAGTCACACAGAGTTAGTGTGCACTCAATGTTGGTTGCTTGACGGTTGTCAGCCCACTTTGAGGTCTGTGGATATAGAGGGAAAAATTGTATCGGTGTCTGGTAGAGTTCCCGGGTAGCTCAGTTGGTAGAGCGTTGGTACGTTTAACCAAAGGTTCCGGGTTCGATGCCCGGCCCCGGAACAATTTTTCCCTCGAAATTATTCAATTTTTATTTGTTTTTAAAATATTTATATCAAATTATATTATTATTATTATCATTATTATTATTATTATTATTATTATTATTATTATTATAAGCTTGTACTTACTATTTGGGAAAAGGAAATTGTACCAGAACAATGGAAGGAGTCCATAATCGTACCTATCTTTAAGAAGGGGGACAAGACTAACTGTAGTAACTTTCGAGGCATATCACTTTTTGACGTCGTACAAAATTTTGTCCAATATTCTTTTGAGAAGATTAACTCCATATGTGGATGAAATTATTGGGGATCATCAGCGTGGTTTTAGGCGTAATAGATCAACTATTGATCAGGTTTTTGTGTTCGACAGATATTGGAGAAAAAATAGGAGTATAAGGGTACAGTACATCAGTTATTCATAGATTTCAAAAAGGCATATGACTCGGTTAAGAGAGAAGTTTTATAGGCCTATGACATTCTTATTGAATTTGGTATTCCCAAGAAACTAGTTCGATTAATTAAAATGTGTCTCAGTGAAACGTACAGCAGAGTCCGTATAGGCCAGTTTCTATCTGATGCTTTTCCAATTCACTGCGGGCTAAAGCAAGGAGATGCACTATCACCTTTACTTTTTAACTTTGCTCTAGAATATGCCATTAGGAAAGTCTAGGGTAACAGGAAGGGTCTGGAATTGAACGGGTTACATCAGCTGCTTGTCTATGCAGATGACGTGAATATGTTAGGAGAAAATCCACAAACTATTAAGGAAAACACGGGAATTTTACTTGAATCAAGTAAAGAGATAGGTTTGGAAGTAAATCCTGAAAAGAGAAAGTATATGATTATGTCTCGTGACGAGAATATTGTACGAAATGGAAATATAAAAATTGGAGATTTATCCTTTGAAGAGGTGGAAAAATTCAAATATCTTGGAGCAACAGTAACAAATATAAATGATACTCGGGAGGAAGTTAAACGCAGAATAAATATGGGAAATGCCTGTTATTATTCGGTTGAGAAGTTTTGTCATCCAGTCTGCTGTCAAAAAATCTGAATGTTAGAATTTATAAAACAGTTATATTACCGGTTGTTCTGTATGGTTGTGAAACTTGGACTCTCACTCTGAGAGAGGAACATAGGTTAAGGGTGTTTGAGAATAAGGTGCTTAGGAAAATATTTGGGGCTAAGAGGGATGAAGTTACAGGAGAATGGAGAAAGTTACGCAACACAGAACTGCACGCATTGTATTCTTCACCTGACATAATTAGGAACATTAAATCCGGATGTTTGAGATGGGCAGGGCATGTAGCACGTATGGGCGAATCCAGAACTGCGTACAGAGTGTTAGTTGGGAGGCCGTATGGAATAAGACCTTTGGGGAGGCCGAGACTTAGATGGGAGGATAATATTAAAATGGATTTGAGGGGGTGTTTATTTACATGCAACAGTTTATATGGTTTGTTTTGTCTGTCCGAAGAAACTGTTCTCTCTCCGCCTATGCAATAGAGGAGAACATTTTTTAGACCGTGTCGCGGAAAATAGAAGTAAGTTTTCGAAATTATAATTTCAGAGAGGCTTTTTTCCCTGATTAGGAACGAATACTGGAATGCAGAATTGGGATCCGAACACTGGACCTAGTGGCATTACTTCTAGAAATTCGGATTTACGAATCACAAATTTCTCGAAGCGATGTCTTGCGCACAGAACCCACGCACTTGCTTAAATGGACATTCTGAAGAAAAGTCAAATAGGCCGTGATATGTTGCTTAAACACTCTTGTCCCCCGCTGTGGACATGGATGATCTACATATGAATTCACTCCGTGAGTGATGGAGACGTATTGGGTTACGTGTTTATTCCACTGCGTCATGGAGACTGGACCTGGCTGCATAGAAGACAATTCGAGTGTGAAATTGCGCTTGTTTGTTGTCATGGCAACGTTCTGTGTTCCTAACACTATCAGGGTTGCCAGATTCATCGTAATTTAGGCTACATAAGAGGGACGATCGGCGAGTAATAAAATTGTCAAGTCGCATTTTAGGCTACCTCAAAAATCGAAAGACGAAATTGGCTACATGTTGTTTCATTTTACATGTTTACAAAATATTTTTCATAGGATTTCAGACCATTTTTTAAAATCAGAAGTCGCTTTTGTTGACAGTATCATCACAGTCTAGTACGGTATATAGTCACGAAGCTTGAGTTGTGAGGGTGCTAGGAACAATAGACTGTGCTGGTACTATTTCACATTGTCTGTAATGAGGCGATGTTAGCGATCCTAGTGGTTAGCAACTATCTGTGGATGCTTATTTACTACGGATTGAGCTTCGTGACTGTATATACTAGACTGTGGTATCGTTGCAACATGCGTCGAATTCTCTTCATGTCTGTATTCTTATTTTAATGGGATAATGGGAAAACAAGGAAAATATGAGAAACCACATCGCAAAGCTTGGGAGAATTGGCCTGAATTTGAAAACAAGTTAAAAGTTATAATGTGTAAAATATTGTATAGGCCTTAATAATTATTATTTATTTTATTTATGTGACTTCTTCAAAGCGCTATAGTCAAATATATTCTTACTACTCCCAAACAAAGATACGAACCGATGTAAACAAATACAGCACTTTGTAGGTTAAGCGCATATACAATTCAAAGGCGTAAGTAATATAATACTCCAGATATTTCCATTGAATTTTATTCAGAATAGATCTACATTAATTATTATTATTATTATTATTATTATTATTATTATTATTATTATTATTATTAGACGACGTTAGGCTATATTCAACTCGAAAATCGACGACTGGTACTCATCACAATCTGGGAACTCTGATCACAGTGTTGCCAACTCGATTCTTAAAAATCCCCTGTGAAGCCATACAGAAACCGCTAAATTGCTATATTGTCAATGTAAAATTATGGATAAATCGCAATACAGCGAACGCCAGTAGGGGAAGTTATCCCCACCCACATGAAATGTGCATTCTACACAACACTCGCCTATCACGTAGAGTGTCTGGTGAGCTAGTAGGGGAAAAGTGGAAGGGGTCGTGGGCGGAGCTTCTACGTTCGCTATATTGCGATTTGCCCAAAATTATATTATTTTGCCGCTGTGAGTGCTAAAAATACCCGCTAAATTCCTATATCAGCAATACAAATTTTCATAAATTTTACCCGCTAAACTAACGCCGAAAAACGCTAGATCTAGCGGGAAAACCGCTGAATTGGCAACACTGCCTGATCACTATTGCCGTTTGTGTCACAATGGCCGCAATTCGACATAGACATTTCGAAGTTCCATTACATTGTTGTGATTGAAATAGAGTATTAAGTAGGTATTTGAATGAATGAATGAATGAATCAATCAATCAATGACTGAGTGATTAAAATTATGGAATAAATACTGTAAGTAACTTTATGCTCGACCATGCCGAAATGTTGTAATTATACACCTGGTAGCAGACCTTTAATGGACCTCATTAAAGTACACCTATTCATTAAAGTTCAGGTGTTCCACCAATCAGAAAATACCATTGTAGCATTATAAAACCGCAAGTATCGATTATTCTCGGATATGCAATCGAAAGATAATTAGCGAAATGTCACGGAGGCTGGAAATCCAATACTGTCGCAGAAGGTTATGTTCTGTTACTATAATAATTAGCGTTAATTGTAAATAATATTCAAATAAATTCAATTTGTCATCTCGTTTTCCAATTCTAAATCAATTTCCAGGTTATATCAAGACTAATCTTCATGTTATTCTCCAGATTATATAAAGGTCAATGACATTCGTGCCTCGGAAAAAAAAAATCTATGCTTTCGCGTCTGCGCACATCTCACAATTCAGGTCAGTTCCACTCCTCACATAACCATAACATGTATACTTATGAATAATTTCAAGTTAGAAATATGGTCGAGCATAAAAAGTCGTATGAAACTTGCCTATAATGGTAATTAAGACGCTCGTATGAAAATTATGAAACGAGCGCAAGCGAGTATCATAAACATACTCGTGTCTTAATTATTACCATTATAGGCTCGTTGCATAATGTACTATTTCATTTTGAAAAGGAATTTTTCAAAGTTACATTTGTTCGGATCAAATTTATACGCATTTAAAGGACACAACGAAAATTCTTTCAATCATTTATTATAATACACTGCTCTCTTAAATTGACTGAAAATATTGGAAATTCAGTCAATGGTTTTCCCAAAACACGCTACGAAATGTTTTATATAATATAATTTTGATCTCGACAAGGAAGCAAAAACAAGCAAAATTGTATTGAACTTTTTTTGTATGAAATATCTCAAAGAGTAACTACCTTAAATTAATGGCATTGCTTACGGTTCATTCTATATACCGTAAAAGTGATTTTGGGCCACGCCTTTTGTCTGCCAGTCTTGTCTACGCAATAAGCCATTAGATTTTGTTGACATTCATATTCAGAACTTCGAGTCAGTTTATGTGAGAGTAATGCACATGAAATGTAACAATTTCAATAAGTAATTTAGGTTTTCTATTTAAAGTAAAATTAAAATCACGACATTCAACTTAAGAACTTGATAGATTTTTTTCCTCATTTTGTATTAGATAAACCTACAAAAAGATTAAAAAACGGGCTCTCAAGTGTTGTCGGAAAAATTCACCATTAAAATGGGACACACTCACGGACAGGAGAACGCGAATTCGATTATGCGCACTGTTCAAAACATACAGAGGTGAGCCTGCCTGGAGAGAAATAAAAAATAGGTTGCAGCCGCCAAATTACTCTTCAAGGAACGACCACTCATAAAAATTGAGGGAAAGAAGACAGAGGACGGACACTGGAAAGTTTTCTTTTCTCAATCGTACTATCAGGGACTGGAATGCTTTACCTGCAGACTTACTAAAGGCTTTACCAACAACCAAAAATGTATTTAAAAATAGGCTTAAGGACCTTACTAATAGACGATAATTATACACAGTATTTAAAGGGTGCAGTTGATATTTTGTTATTGAAGTGTTGTATCAGTGAAGAATTATGTTGTGTCAGTGAAGTGTGTTGTGTCAGTGAAACGTGTTCCTGTCAGGGAAGCTTTATAGTTTATAGTGGCAGTGCAAAGTATTTGAACAGTGAAATGTTTTTGAAGTGTTAGTGAAATCAGGATAGAATCAGTGAAATGTGTCGTAGTTCCAGTGCAGTGAGTGAGTTGACAGCGAAATGAGTTTAGTGTTGAAAGGTACTTGTGCAGATATGAACATATCATACTCGTGGGTTTTAGTTCGATCTTAGTTTTAAGATACAAATTAGAATATTTCAAATGTTATTTTAAATGATCGTTTCATTTAATTTAGTATATTCCCTGTTGTTGTTATTATTATTATTATTATTATTATTATTAGTATTAATTATTAGTATTATTATTAATTGTATTTTTAATTAATAAGTTTATTATTGTCATTATTGAGTGTAATTAGTTACCACTGCCACCGGGTATATACCCATTGCAGTGTGAATACATACATACAAATATGAAGGAAACCCACAAAAAAAACCTTTTTATCATAATAGTCGTTCCTGGAGATAGAACCAAGGCCTGCCGATGGCGTAGACCTCTCTTAATATCCATGAACTGTCGACCAAGTTTAGTGGAAATCTGCTAATCCATCATAAATGAAGATAACACAAAAGAGAATCGTCAACAACTGCAGAGCATTTCTGTCACAAAGAAATGACAGCCCAAACATGACACAACAGAATAAGAGTTACAATTCTCAGATGTAAGCTTTGTTTCAGACATCTAACAGTCCTTTGAACATATTTTAAACTCGTATGCTGCGAGATAAAAGAACTCGAAACAAATGAAGCGCGTTTCTATGGTAACGGCCTCTTATTAGATCGCGAGGTGGGCCTTTGTTTCGTATTGACTCTACGAAGATTGCCGCTAATTAGAATCAATAAAAGACTGAACAGGGGTGGACAAAAGTGGTAACCTTAAGAAAATCCTGGCCTTTGTGGCCTTTGTAAGGCTACTTATTTGTCATTCCCGGTAGTTGTGTGGTAGGCGAGAATTTACAGATAAATTGCGCCTTTAAGGAGCGTAGGTCGTGTATTTATTAATTAGCGTAGACATTTTTATTAAGTTAATTACTAATAATTAAAGAACAATCATTAGACTTTGTCAAAAAGGCTTTTAGGTACAATGTCAAAGTGCTAATAAACGATGTGTATAGAAATTTCCGTGAAGTTCTGACAAATAGTTTCTGAGAACAAAGGAATGACTATATTTTATGCATGGTTCGGTGATATGAATTTAATGTTATCGATGTGTTATCAGGTGCATTTTCTAGATTTTCCAATCAAAATTCTTGAAAATAATATCTAAGTAAAGGAACAATATATATATATATATATATATATATATATATATATATATATATATATAATTAAAGTGAAATTATGAACATTAACAAACATGGCAAAAGGTTTGGTTTGATTTTATCCTGACCCATCTTGTTTCTCAAGAGATCGAATAGGCAGCCAATATTCTACCACCAGCACCAGACATTAGTTGAAAACTAGAGATAATGGTACAGATAACAAAGAGGGTATTTGCACAGTCTAGTATATACAGTCACGAAGCTTGAGTTGTGAGGGTGCTAGGAACAATAGACTGTGCCGATACTATTTCGTATTGTCTGTAATGAGGCGATATTAGCGATCCTAGTGGTTAGCAACTATCTATGGATGCATATTTACTACGTATTGAGCTTCGTGACTGTATATGCTAGATTGTGGTATTAGTAAGGTTACATTTCTGTGATATTCATACTGTAAAAGCTGAAGGGGTGATCAAACTATTTTAAAAAAGTGTGAGAACTTGAAAGTAACGGAGCCTTAGGATATATTGTTTTTTTTTTTTTTTTTTTTTTTACAAAACACAAAAAGTCTCATAAATTGTAACTTTTCTCTTATTTCGCAGTAACACAGTAATTTCTCATTTTACACTCAATTTCGTATTTTATCACGGATTAAAAAGCTACAGTAAAATACTTAACATATTTGGACAATTTGCAGTTTCCTATGGCCACTTCCAACGGACTCCTAACGAATATTCACATGTTTATCACTGGGATTGTGGCGCTGGAAATCAATTTAGAACACTTTTATCTCAGCCACGACACATTTCAATTTTTATTGTACAATATATATATGAAATTATCACTACAATGACACAATAACACAGAATAAACTTAGGAAACGTAATTAACAGGGTCGCAGTTTCACTTTACTTCCACTAGATGACTCTGACTTCCAGCAGATAGGTGTAGCAGGGATGCCAATATCGGCAAACCAAATGAAACTGTGAGGAATGTTACAACAGGTGTGCTAAACGTTAGGAATGTTACAGTAGGTATAGCACGTTAGGTTAGGTCAGGTTAGGTATGTAAGATATTATGAATGGTTACCACAGTTGGCGACACTGATATCATTCTCCCACTCCACTTCAAATAACGTCACAACGACGGAATATGGCCGCCTTCTTTCTTCAAGCACGACGATTTTCCTGTATAAGTAAGGAACCTATTTAGGGCGGGTTGGGTGGAACCACAGCTCTCCCAGTGATCACATCGAGTTTCTACTACTCCACACTACAAAACTAAGGTGTTTTCAGTGTTTGTTTTTAATACCCTATACTGGCAGTACCAAATTCAAGATTCACCACATATTTTTGAAATATAACATTATTTCGTTTGACAGCATTTGGACACGTTTTGCATTTCATCGCGATTGCGAAAATCTACTATTATAACTCATATCTGAGATTAGCAGTATAATAATAATAATAATAATAATAATAATAATAATTGCAGATTCAAAGGGTCGATAGAGTATACGTAAAGCGATCGGTTTGGAAGTAAATCCCGAAAAGACAAAGTATATGATTATGTCTCGTGACGAGAATATTGTACGAAATGGAAATATAAAAATTGGAGATTTATCCTTCGAAGAGGTGGAAAAATTCAAATATCTTGGAGCAACAGTAACAAATATAAATGACACTCGGGAGGAAATTAAACGCAGAATAAATATGGGAAATGCCTGTTATTATTCGGTTGAGAAGCTTTTATCATCCAGTCTGCTGTCAAAAATCTGAAAGTTAGAATTTATAAAACAGTTATATTACCGGTTGTTCTGTATGGTTGTGAAACTTGGACTCTCACGCTGAGAGAGGAACATAGGTTAAGGGTGTTTGAGAATAAGGTGCTTAGGAAAATATTTGTGGCTAAGAGGGATGAAGTTACAGGAGAATGGAGAAAGTTACGCAACACAGAACTGCACGCATTGTATTCTTCACCTGACATAATTAGGAACTTAACATCCAGACGTTTGAGATGGGCAGGGCATGTAGCACGTATGGGCGAATCCAGAAATGCATATAGAGTGTTAGTTGGGAGACCGGAGGGAAAAAGACCTTTATCGAGGCCGAGACGTAGATGGGAAGGTAATATTAAAATGGATTTGAGGGAGGTGGGGTATGATGATAGAGACTGGATTAATCTTGCACAGGATAGGGACCGATGGCGGGCTTATGTGAGGGCGGCAATGAACCTTCGGGTTTCTTAAAAGGCATTTGTAAGTAAGTAAGTAAACTAGTAAGTTTGAAATGAATACAAGTTAATACAATGTAAATAAACTAGCCCACTGCTGAATGAGTAAGACTCGTGCTCAGGAGGGGATTCCAATACAGACAAAAATATAATTAAAACTGAGAGTGAATACAGATTAAATAGTGTTTAATATGTTTAATTAGAAAATTAAATTTGAAGTATTAGCAGTTCGGCAACATCGCCGCTAACACACTCTTCTCGTGATACAGATATAAGAGGTCAACGAACTCGGTGTGTCTCGCTAGATGAGCTGTTCTGTGGCACGACGTAGCAACCAACTCGCATCGTGCAGTGGCTTGAATTTAGAGGTTTTTAAAATTAGATTTACATGAAAACCGTCCACGCTATTGAAATACGCCAGAGGGATAAATGATTATTTATTAGATTTCCTATCGATATGGACAAAAATCACGATCCTACTCGCAATAGTTACCGAATAAGAGGATGTTAAACATTTAGGAAAAACCTTTTTTTTTTCTGAAAAAAAAAATTAAAGTATGAACTTTTCACCAATATTATGATATAATCTTTTTTGTCACATACAACATGAGCTCTGAAAATATGCAAGGCTATTTCACTTTCGCTCTGTAGGGAACTGGCCACCCTACCCCATTATATCATGGCTTAGTTGCCTCAATAGTGATGTCTTATTGGTGTCATTTATAAGGTTCAAATCTGTGTTCGGTGAGTTGACTAAACAGAAAAAAATATAGAGAATGTCGTTTGTATGAATTTAGGACACTGAAGTTTTGAATGAGTGTTAAAAATGGACTGTAATCGGAAAACGTCACTGGCAACAAACATGCGAAATACATAACGAGCTGAACAGTACACAGACAGACAGACAGACAGACAGGCAGGCCATCCTTTTGGTATATATTCTACATATATACGATTTTGGGATTATGATAGTATTGTCTCTTCATGCTTCGTACAATGAAAAAAGCGTTTCCAAACACTTCGTGGAGGGTTTTCAGAAAGGTCCGTTCCGTCGGTGTTTCGCATCAAGTGGTCAGGCTCCAAGTTGTTACTGACTGGCTATAAAAATAGATGACGAAGCTAGCAGACGATGCGGCCTCACTCTGAAACCTAACACTGTGTTTGTGTCCTCCATTGCACCGATCTTAACTCCCGTGTGTTCGAATGCGACCGAAGGCATTGCCAGCTTCCAAGGAAACACAAAGACTAGAGTTGCCATTATCTGGGTGTACAATACGCGGAAGATCTGGGCTAAATAAGACGGAAAAAAAAGGGATTTCAGATTTCCATGATCAGAAATGTATTGTGGTGCTCTCCTGTACGAACAGCAGTTCCAGACCTTCGAGATGTTATGTCCCACAACACGGTGTTCTTCACAAATGCCCTCTGCTGAACCGAATTGTTTTCAGGAATTTTATAGATAGTGGCTAACGATTTTAGCAATTCTATACACATTATTTCCTTTTTTCATTTGTATAAAACAAATCTGGGCTGTATGAGCGATGCACCAGCACGTAGAATACGTCGTCCAGTTTCGGGAATGAAACTAGGCCTACAGTTGTGTTGGCTTGAATGTTTTATTGTTTCCGTTTACAAATGGAGAGGAAGGGTCTACGACAAGAGGATTAACTGATGAAGGGCATGTAATAGCATATTACGATACAAGTTTGTGAAATGCTTTTTACAGAACCGAGGAGAAATTTCCGAGATTTTGAAATGCTCTTCACAAATCTGTATTGTACAAAATTTTTGCATGATAATATTTTTAAAATTGCAAATACAATATATTTTGTATTGAAAATTTAAGCAATATTATTCCAAAGCCTTCGCAAAACTGCACTGTAATAATAATAATAATAATAATAATAATAATAATAATAATAATAATAATAATAATTTATTTTAGCTAGCAGAGTTAAGGCCGTAAGGCCTTCACTTCCACTCAACCAGCAAAAAGTATACATACATATGCATGAACTTACAAAGAATTCAACAATTTGATTTAGATGAGAGTTACATGTATTAAACAACAAAATACTATGAACTATTAATTAAACACTGAAATAAATTGTGTAGCAGAATTAAGCTAAAATAGATAGAATGTTAATATATTTCAAATAATGTTAGATAATAGAAAAAGAATATTATGAGACAATTTTGAAAATACAGCAGTATCAGGATGCATTCTAAAGGAAGGAGTAACAATGTAGTCAGTGATAGTTTTAAGTCTGTATGATTGGAGTGAAATGCTAATAAGGTTATCTTTTAAGCAGTTCTTAAAGGTGTTTATTGTCTTGCAGCCCCAATGTAATGGTAACCAAGCAACAATAAGTGCACTGTAATGGGTCTATTTCAGTATAATTTTATGTTATGAAGAATGGTTTCCCTAGCAACAAGTCTCTGTGTGGGAATTCTAACTTTCAAGGTCTAACAACAATAGCTGTAAATACAACAAAAACACGATATTGCAAAAAATATTTTCTCTCCACAATGAAGCGATATTTCGAAATTAGTACCAGCTCACAATAAATGTTTCACCCTGTTTCACTCAAAGTGTATCGCAATCAAACGAGTAGTCGCACAGGTCTGCAGCTGCTCTCGATGCCGAGATATCACTGAGAGGGCCTGCTCGACACAGTAGCTTCTATGTTACATTCGGAGCTCTATTTTGATTATTTTCTGGTGCTTTTATATGTATGACATTTTTAACCGTTTTAAGGACAAATTATATCCAATTGGTTCAATTTCTTATGTAATTTTTTACGCCTTACGAAGCAACATTAAATTATTTTTAACATCATGTCGTGCCTAATGAAACTGTATCATTAGCAGAGTCCTGCGTTTGGTTACTTTGATTACAAGTTAGGTGTACATGGATTATAGGCCTACGAGCTGTGACTCTTCTCCCGTTCCGTTCCGTGTGTTTACATCTGCTTATTCCTATAGACACTGAACAATGAGAAGGCTACTCATGTACAAAATATGCTGTCATGTGTATTCAATAACAAACAAAGTATTTATTTAAAGCCATCTTATGGACAGCAGAAGATTATTCTCGCAATAAGTAAAACGTATCTGGTTTATACAGGGACATCATTTTATTTTTACTTCAATTTTTATTGTACCTGAGTTTTTGAATGTACTTCACTCCCACCCCTTCTACTAATGAAGTTCAACCGTCCTCCACACAGATCCAAGACCGCATATACAGTCATAGTAGCCTTACGGTCACAGTAAACAGTACGTTCCAAACATATGTTCGCGTTTTCCAGTGACGAAAGACCTTTCAATATTGAATCATTTTCGCACAGGTACTGTCGTCCATTTGCCTACGTCGCATCCCGGTTTCCCCCACCTGCTTTTATTCGTCAGCTAGTGGCTGGGCTGTCTTAGCTCTTTTCTGAGAACATTAATTTCTGTTAGGAATTGGACGTCTACGTAATATTATACAACTGTTTAAAATAACTTAAATAAAAGGGCCTTGTTAAGTAATTAACTGTCACGTGATTTCCTCCCTTTCTACGACCCTACGACATAACCACTTGGACGGACAGGAGATAGTATGTCTGAGTAATTTTATCTTTTCGGATCGGGCAGAAGTGAAGATTGAATTTACAGTACGTAAGGTACTCTTTTATAGAGTAGGTACAGAATTATTTCAACATGAGTTACTAGTACGAAGGACGAAACTGGTAATTGGGATTAGGTACAATAGTCTATAGTGCGATAATATGCACAAAAGAACTGAAGCCTGTATCGAAATGAACGGCCACCATTTTAAAAAATATGTTTAAATATCCATATTATGATTATTTTTCAATTTAACTTCATTCTCTATATTGTACGCTAATGTGCTGTAGACAGTATAATATACACTGCATAATGAATACGTCCACATGGATAGCTCAGTTCGTGAGTAAAAACACTTATTGTTAATACTGTACTGTATTTTGATTAAACAAAAATCTAATGAAAATTATCAAACTCAAAATCGCGATATTTCCTAGTTTACGTAAATGGATGAACTACTTTTCTTCCCTCCTAAACCTAGTAAAGTGATTTGTTTGTGTTTTACGCCAGTATCGTCGAACTCCAGTCGTGGAAGGAGGTAGCAAACGACGTTGATCCAGAGGTACTGCATAGCGAAGTTAATATTAGAAATGTTAGTAAAAATAAAATGATGTCCCTGTAGATAGGCCTACTTTTGTTTCACAATATATTTTTCACCCAAAAAGTAAAAGCCAATGCTCATTATTTTTCCCCTATTTTGAGAGTTTCGAATATTTAAATTGCACTTTTTAAAGTAAATTGATATATTTTATCAAAGTGAAAAGAAAATGAGTTTAGAAGTGAATATAAGTTATTGAAAGTATTAAAATTTGAATATATATATAATATATATATATATATATATATATATATATATATATAATTGAAATGAGTTAATATTGAAATATATGTAATATATTTCAGCCCTGATGTTTCAGCTTTTATTCATTTTGAAATGATTTTAGTTTTTATCTCCGTGTATTACCGTCTCTAATGCTAGATTACAGAAATTAATTATGAATAGGCCTACCTGTTTTACAAGTGAACGTTGTATATGGACACAGCCTATGTATGTACATATCTATAAATAAATACATAAATAAATGTATATACATAAATAATAAATATATACCCTGACCACCAAAATATTCTCTCCAGCCAGAATCAAATACCTTATATGATTTATAACCCAGGAATAAAGGTGTATTAGATATACCATAAGTGGAAATATAAGGTATAAACCATATTGAACCTATAAATCTGGAATATAAATAAAACTTAATAGATAATAACTTACTGCCAATATTAACCTTGGAAACCTCTTATCCAAATGAGCCACCTAAAAATCTAACCAACAATACTAAAGTCTTTAAATAAAAAGGTAAACAAATTAATAAAGGGGTAGGAAAAATTAATTCAACTAAGGAATCGGTGCAAATTACAATAAATCACAATAAAAACAAACTTATTTACATTATATACTTGCTTCACATGTGACTGTAAACATTTTAAGTGTTTTCAAATTAAGCATTTCTCCTTCTTTCCGATAACATACATTTTTTCTTTCCTAATGAAGTGCTAGCTTTGTTTTGTTTTGGCATGTTCACTGAACAGCAAACTTGAAGCGCTATAGACCTACTCCATACATATTACCTATATTGTTGCGGATTGCTCGAAGCCTCTAGGTAACCAAACCCAGGACTCTAGTCATTAGTCATATAACACCAACAATGCAGGAGGCTGGCTATGTGTATTCTATCTAATGAGAGTCCAGGGTTCTCATTCCCTTGTCTCATAACGTAACCACGATGCCAGAGCAATGGTGCGATCTCTTCGGGCAAAACTGGGAGTATCCGCCACATTGAGAATCAATAATCGTGGGTGGGTGGGTATCCGTTCCTTGACCCGCCACTGCCACCTCCTCGGCAGTGACGAAATTTATACCCTTTTCGACGAATCCCAGTTGCCAGAAATTAAAGAACGCTTGGCTAGTGGCTATTTTCCACCTGTTAGAGAGCACACTTTCCTGTCGGCGTATTTCGAGAGTAGTTTTCGTGTTAAAGCGCCACAAGAAAGTATCTTAACATTCAAAAGTCTCCCAAGTCATTGAAGTATTAGATCCCTTCAACAGCTGATGGGATGGCCTATAGAATAGACGTCCGTTTCGAATGTTCGATTTACTTTCGTCAGAAAGCTGTTCACTCGTTGAAGTAGTTGAATCTACTTGATTCAGTCACTGCAAGAAGGAAGATCCAACGTTTGGAACATCGTGTTTAATACTGCTGATTCTGTTGGCTATTGGTTCATGTCACGTGTCATAGTTCGGGTGAAACCACGATTTTTGCTTACTTTTTGCACGTAAATTAAAGGTTCCTGATAAGACTCTTCAGACAATTCCATCAACCATTTTAAAATCTTCACTGAACATCATCAATCACCATCTCTATTCATCTTTATAATATTCAATGTATATTATTTATTTTTAATAAATTTTTATCGTTTTGATAGCTACCACATCTTGTCGCAGAATATTCTTTTTTAAAATCTCATTATGTATTTTTTAACATTAATTTACATTTTCTTTTTTGTTCATTTGAATTGAGTAGGATGCCGATATTTTAAATCCAAGATTTGGACGGCTATCATTTCGATGATATTCTTTCTATTGTCGCTATTGTTGACAGGCCTTGTAAGTTGGCTTTACAATACGCGGGCTAGTTGCTATAGAAACAGATTATTGTTACAACTCAAAATAGTACCAATAAATTATAGCGTTTAATATAAAAAGGAGCATCTTCTACGGACGTCTGGAAAAAAAGAACTAAGGAAGAGACTAGTGAAGTGCTTTGTGTGGAGTGTGGCAGTGTATGGTGGCAGAAACATGGACATTACGACGAAGTGAAGAGAAACGAATAGAAGCATTTGAAATGTGGATATGGAGAAGAATGGAGCGTGTGAAGTGGACAGATAAAATAAGAAATGAAGCTGTGTTGGAAAGAGTGGGTGAAGAAAGAATGATGCTGAAACTGAAAAGGAATTGGCTGGGTCACTGGCTGAGAAGAAACTGCCTACTGAAGGATGCACTGGAAGGAATGGTGAACGGGAGAAAGAGTTCGGGGCAGAAGAAGATATCAGATGATAGACGACATTAAGATATATGGATCATATGAGGAGACTCACAAGGGAAGGGTTTCGGTTCGAACAGGAATTTTTGGATAAAAATTTGTACAGACGCTTACCTCACAATGGTGATGAAGACCGTAAAAGCATTCATTTGTGTAACTCTCCGTTTGGTTGGTATTGGTCAATACGCTTCTTTAAAAATGTACATGAGGATTCTCTATAAAATGCATGAAACAGCATGGAGCAGAGCAATAAGCACAACACACAGAAGCAACACCTGAACAATCTGCTGAACCACACTCCAGTGCTGAACAATCAAATGCCACCTGAATTAGATTTTTGAAGTCCGAGACTTGTTCAGGATTCACGTAACCAGCTGACTGCCAGGAATACTGAATCATAGGGCGGTACACTGGAGCAGACAACTGGTTATGAACAGAGTGCATTTTCCAAGTTAAGTTCTGGATTCTCAGCAAGAGTCATTATGTAATCTGTTATCCTCCCAGCATATATTTTGTATTGTCTAAGGAAATAGATATCCATAGGATGGATATATTTAGTTTTTTTTTTAGGTGGAATGATCATACATTCCATGTCCTAGCCTTGGAATGATTCATTTATTAAGGTTGTGTCCTTGTGGACATTCAGTGACCCACACAACAGTATATACTTTTGATTAGCTGCAATATTTTCAGACAGAACGTTAGAGAAAAATGTTCTTAAATGAGCTTTAGACATTTTACCACTCGCACTAGTTTCTATACTATTTCCAACTAAAGATTGAAGTAGACGTAAACAAAACCGAAATGTATTACTCCGCAATCGCAAGCTAGCTACCAAAGCAGCCACTAGGGCGCATTATTTTCAGCAAGTGAGCACGCAGGGCAGCCACCGTCTGATATATTGCAGACATTTCAACACATTCATTGAACTAACCCGGAAAATGCTCACAGAGGGTTAATATTTATTATTTCTCTACTGGGAATAGTGGATTTTCTTTTTCTGTACATTCGTGATTAAATGTTATTCTTTGAAGGGTGGAGAATTTCTTTAATTATACAGAAATTTATTTGAGGTTGGCAACATTGAATCTCGCACTGTGTTAACAGCTGTGCTTTTGTGCTCTGTGAAGCTGCAAGTCACCTTGGGAGGGATTTAATGCCTATTACGCATGCGCGTTGCCATAAAACACGTTACAATGATTTAACACGCAATGTCTGAAACTACTAATATAAACATGTTGTTTAAATCGTAAGAAAGTGTTCTTATAAGCATGTTTAATTCACTCGTATTCCATGTATATTATACATTTTATTATTTTAGAAGGAACTATTTTAATGTGAGGAAGAAGATGACAAACATGAGTTCGGAGGCGTTGTGCGTCCAATAGCCAATCAGGAACCATTATGCCACGTGCATTTATTTACATTTACTCCAATCTTTAGCTGGAAAGAGAGTAGGCTAGGCTAGGCTTACAGGTAAGGTGTCCCATCCCCTTAACTTGTACAGTGCTCTAACAGACAAACCACACATTACACAAACGAATGCTTGTGGGAGCTTTACAGAGATTTAAAGATGGGCCTGTATACAAATTTTGGATACGAAATTCCTGTTCGAGCCGAAACCCTTCCCTTGTGACAGGAGAAAATAGGAAAGACTGGAGAATGCTGGGTTTGCAGTGAAAGTTCTGCCTTTTGCTATGAAGTAATAAATTCATCCGTGACCAAGACGAGATTCGAACCAACGAACCTTCTGACCGCACCGCCTAAGGGGAGCATAGCCCCGCGGAACATGACAAAACTGTTCAAAAATCGATGACGTGATTTGGACAGAATCGGCGGCATATTGCCTATGCACAGGGGTTGCTTTCTGGGAAACCGCCAGTCTTCGCAGTATAGCAGTCATTTGTCTGGCGGGGGATTCCCCCCTGCCATGTGTCTGCTCACGGATGCGATTTAAGAAATCATTAGTTCGAGCGAAATGGTGCTCCACAAAGCGGATTCGTAAATTGATAAAAATTGCTGAATAATGAAGGACGTGTGGGATGGGGGGCGACGGAGTCCTGGGAAAACCTACAACAGTTTTCGTCCAGTAGAAATTTCCTTGGACTAGGCGAGATTCGAAATTGGTCTCCATTGTGAACGTTCTAGCGATGCGGATCTTCTTCATTCATTCATAGTGTTCTGCCCAAGGGCAGGTCTTTCACTGCAAACCCAGCATTCTCCAGTCTTTCCTATTTTCTGCCTTCCTCTTAGTCTCCTCATATGATCCATATATCTTAATGTCGTCTATCATCTGATATCTTCTTCTATGGAGTAACGGTTAGCATGCCTGACCATGAAACGAACGGGCCCGGGTTCAAATCCTGTTTAGGAGAAGTCACCTGGCTGAGGTTTTTTCCAAGGTTTTCCGTCAACTCATTAAGAGCAAGTGCTGGGTAACTTTAGGCGCTGAACTCTGGACTCATTTCGCCGAGATTATCACCTTTATCTCATTCAGACGCTAGATAACCATAGCAGTTGATAAAGCGTTGTAAAATAACCAATTAAAAAGGACGAGGGTCATAAACTCGAAGTTCGATGACCAATGCGACCATCCAGTTGCATTGAAAAGAAAATGGATGCCAATAAACATAATGAATTTGTTATTGCACTCAATGTACTGTTTTAAACTACTTATTTCTTATTTATTTACCCAGTTTATTAATGTTATTTTATCCCATATTCGTGAAGAAGTAGTTTAAAGAAAGGAATGCCACCCTTGCTGTTTATTCACTTTGGAAATCTACAGTAGCACTTCCTGTAGCGTTTGTTTCTGGAATAGCGCCACTAAATCGTGTATTCCTGCTTAATAAATCATAAGCACCGACTTAGCTCTTCACTTGTCTTGGAGCGGTGATAGAAAACAAATGCAAGTTGCTTGTAAACTATCTCATGCTGAAATGTAAGGAAGCTCGCAAGCCGCGTTTCCATGGTAATAGCAACATTGAAAATATAATACATTATAAATGGCGTGTGAAAACGTTTGCATGGCGATTTGAACTGCTTCCTCCGGTTAACGTCGGTCGTTTAGGAAGATATAAATAATACGTATTTCACAGTACTGACGTCAGACCCCGATGCACTTCCTAAATAATTCAGGGTTCAGGGGAATTCTTTGTTGCCCTATGTTAGTTATCAGTATGGGACATAAAATATGTTCAATAAAATGTCTGAACTCATGACTGCCATGAATTGTGAAGTACTGTAGCTGATTATCTTGGATTATTGACCACAGTTCATGTCACAACCCAAGGGCGATGCAGTGTACGATACTATTGTTTGCTGTGTCGTCAACCATATTTTGGTCGCCCCTAGATCACTTCAAGATGTTTTCTCTGATATACAGGGTGTAACAATAACTATTCCTAATTTTCTGATGTTATGGAAGGCATTTTTCTTAATAAATTAATGTCTGGAAATGATTCGTTTTCAAGTGATAGTGATATGAAGGAAAAATAGAAAGAATTTCAACTTGGAAATTTACTTTATTTACTTTCTATGGTTACACAGTAACTTTTTTTTTTATCTAATACCAGATATTAAGAAAATGATATTGCCAAACTATAGAAACTGTTGAAAATTCCGACCGGCATTGTTGACACACAAAGTATAACGCCGTAGGATTGAACGACCAATCCTTCGAAATATGTGATCGGTTACGAAATCGTCAGAAGCAAGAATATTTCTAGCAATTAATTCTTTTGCTGTATCGATGGGTGTTTCTTAAACAATTGATTTAATACGGCCCAAATACAAAAATCAACTGGAGTCATATCTGGGGAACGTGCCGGCCAAGCAACTGGACCTCCTCTCCCTATCCAACGATTCGGAAAATGTATATATAAATAATTTCGACAATTTAAGCCGAAATGTGCGCGTGCTCCGTCGTGTTGAAAGATCATGTTTCTCCGAATAGTAAATGGGACATTTTCAAGTAGCTCCGGAAGCATGTCAGCAAGAAAAATACCGTAACATTGTTCATTCAATGACGTAGACATAAGATATGGCCCCACTAGATGGTTATCAACAAATCCAACTGAAATATTTACGGAAAACTTCCTTTGATTGAGGAAGTTCTTCACAGCTTTAGGATTCGTGTCACTCACAGACGATATTTTGTGACATACAACAGCAAACTAACTTCAGTTATTATTTCCATGGTAACAAGAACAGCTGAAACAAATGCAGTCATAATGTGAGTGAGGTCTGTTTTTTGTACGTAGCATTTCCGGACACTGCTTTATTTTCATGTCCTCTCTCACATCAGAAAATTTGGCATAGTTATTCTGTTACACCCTGTATACAGAGTGATCGAACCTTCGCTATAGTGTCACGTGGCGGCGCTGTCGGGTAACGCGGTCGTGATGGCAGGCGCTGTTACAACCAAGGCAGATGGCAGTAGTGTATTTTTGTTATTATCACTTGATTGTAGGATGAAAACACAGCTTTAATCAATAAGGATGATTGAGGTTTTTTCCGGGGTTTTCCCTCAACCCAATATGAGCAAATGCTGGGTATCTTTCGGTGCTGGACTCCGGACTCATTTCACCGGCATTATCACCTTCATCACATTCAGACGCTAAATAACCTAGATGTTGATAAAGCGTCGTAAAATGACCCAATAAAATAAAAAAAAATGAGGATGATTTCTGTTCTCTCTTGAAGGGTATACACCATTTTAAAATAATTTATGCTCGACCATGCCGAAATGTAGTAATTATACACCTGGTAGTAGCCCTATTCATTATAATTCAGTTGTTTAGCCAATGAGAAATCACCTTTGTACTGATTGTACTATTATAAAACCGCAAGTATCGATTATTCTCGGATGTGCAATCGAAAGACAATTAGCGAAAAGTCACGGAGGCTGGAAATCCAATACTGTCGCAGAAGGTTATGTTCTGTTACTATAATAATTAGCGTTAATTGTAAATAATATTCAAATAAATTCAATTTGTCATCTCGTTTTTCAATGTCTAAATCAATTTCCAGGCTATATCAAAATTAGTTCATGTTATTCTCTAGATTACATCAAGGTCAATGACATTATTGTTCCTCGGAAAAAATCAATACTTTCGCGTCTGCGCACATCTCACAATTCAGGTCAGTTCCGCTCCTCACTTACATAACCATAACATGAATACTTATGAACAGGGAAAGGATTTATATGTAAATACATATTTACTTATAAAGCTAATATAATTTATATTTTGCATTATCTTTATGTTTCACAATGTGTAGGGTTGAAAAATCCTACTTTTATTTTCCATATTTTTCCATATTTTAGAGTTTAGTACATATTTTCGTTAATTTCCATATATTTTCCATATTTCATATAAAACAGTCCATATTATATTAGGTTTAACAATAAAACAAAACAAAATTCCATTAACTTTTAAAAATACATTTCAACAATAGAGATTTAAACACATGTTCAGTAATCCCTTTAACATCAGAGTTATTTGAAAATTAGCAGTCCTATCAACAATGGGAAAGTAAGTTACAAAACTGTATTAATTTAATTTAAAATTTTTAACAGACTTCAGTTGTGCAGCTCAACAGTTAAATGCCAGTCAGAGTACACATAGGTTCAGTTTTGTAAATCATACTATAAAGACGGTAAATATGCCAAAAGTACGTCATTCAGTCAATTTAAAATCAAAACTAACAAGTTACATTTCAGAATTTAAAGAAGATGGTTTATCAACTGACAATAAAATATTATTTTGTAATTTGTGTCAGTGTGCAGTATCATCTACACAAAAGTTCCTGGTGCAACAACACATTACAACTAGTAAACATCAGGCCAACAAACAACTAAATTCCAAGCAGAGACAATTGTTTTTAACACAACCAACAACATCGAATGTAAGATCTGAGTTTAACATCGACCTGTGCCGTTCTCTCATCTCTGCTGATATTCCTCTCTACAAACTAAAGAATAAGGTCTTCAGGGAATTCCTTGAAAAATATACTCAACATACAATCCCGGATGAGTCAACACTTAGGAAGACGTATGCTCCATCCATCTACGATGAGACAATACAGAAGATAAGAGATGAAATTAAAGATAGTTCAATTTGGGTTTCCATTGATGAGACTCCCGACAAAGAAGGTAGACTTGTTGGTAATGTAGTTATCGGTTTGTTAAGTGAACAATATTCTGAACGAATTCTTTTACATTGTGATGTTCTAGAAAAGTGCAATAACAAAACTATAGTTAAACTGTTCAACGAAGCTATGGGTATCCTGTGGCCAAAGGGTATTATGTACGATAATGTGTTATTCTTTATTAGCGATGCTGCCCCTTATATGGTCAAAGCTGGACAAGCATTATCTGTTGTATATCCTAAATTGACTCATTTTACTTGTGTGGCGCATGCATTTCATCGTGTGGCAGAAGTGGTCAGAGACAATTTCCCTAAAGTAGATTTGTTGATTTCATCAGTGAAAAAAGTATTTCTCAAAGCTCCCAGTAGAGTTAACGTGTTGAAAGAAATGTACCCTGAAATTCCATTGCCACCAAAGCCAATTTTAACTAGATGGGGTACATGGCTAGAAGCAGTTGAATATTATGCCGAACATATAGACTCTATTAACAATGTTCTCCTTGCATTGGACTCTGAAGATGCAGTCTCAATTGATACTGCGAAAACAGTTACCTGTGACATAAGTGTGAAGAATGACTTAGCTCACATTCAGCATACATTTTCATGCATCATAAAAACGCTCAAAAGTCTCCAAAATAGGCACCTTTCACTATCTGAAAGTTTTGAAATTATAAATAGTACTGTGGAACAACTGAATCGTGGTAGAGGTAAAGTTGCAGATGCAGTAAGAGCTAAGGTGGACACTGTACTTTCAAAAAACCCTGGATATGAAGAACTACAAAAGGTTGTTGCTGTGATGAGTGGTGAATCAACAGTGAAGATTAACTTGGACTTATCCCCAGCAGACATTGTGAAATTGAATTATGTACCAGTTACTTCTTGTGACGTCGAACGCTCTTTTAGTCAGTATAAATCTATCCTCAGAGACAATAGAAGAAGATTCACTTTTCAGCACTTGAAAGAAATGTTTGTAACCTATTGTTATGGTAACAGACAATAAAAATTGTGTTTTGTTGAAACTACATTGGAAGATAAGGTACGTCCATTATATTTTTTGTTTAGTTTGATTAAAATGTACCAATATTTAACGTACATAGTCATTTTTTTATAATTTTAAGTCCATATTTAATTCCATATTTTGGTAAAAATCCATATTTAATTCCATATTTTGGTAAAAATAACTACATATATATTTACATATTTCATATATTTTTAGTCCATATAAATCCGTTCCCTGCTTATGAATAATTTCAAGCTAGAAATATGGTCGAGCATAAAAAGTCGTATGAAACTTGCCTATAATGGTAATTAAGACTCTCGTATGAAAATGATGAAAGTCGCTTGCGCTCGTTTCATAAACAAACATACTCGCGTCTTAATTACTACCATTATAGGCTCGTTGCATAATGTATTATTAATACACAAACACAAGTATTACATGAAATGCTCAATAACTTTTTGTAGCTTTATTCTCTTCAGCTGTAATCAACAATAACAATAATCCAGGTTGCCAGGCGACGATACAAAACAAAAGATGCGAAAACAAATGAATGATGTGTATAAACAATTGAAGACTCTTTCATATTTAAGCATAAAAATATGGGGGTGCAATTTGAAATTTCAAAGTGGAGGTGGGGGGTGAAATCTAGAATGCAATTAAGCCTGATTTCAGACTTCCCCATCAATATCTAAATTGACGTGTTTTTTTGTTTAAATTGAATTAAATTTAAATAATTAGTTAATTACACTGAGAAGTTCTGAAATGCAAGCCCTGTATATTATATGTGTGTATAAAATGGAGAAGAATGGAGTCCACACCTGTGGAGTAACGGTTAGTGCGTCTGATCACCGCGAAACCAATGGCCCGGGTTCCAATCACGCCGGGGGAAATTACCTGTTTGAGTTTTTTTCAGGGGTTTTCCCACGACTCAAAGCGAGCAAATGCTGGGTAACTATCGGTGCTGGACCCCGGACTCATTTCACCGGCATTATCACCTTCATCTCATTCAGAAGCTAAATAACCTAAGCTGTTGATAAAGCGTCGTAAAATAACCCAACAACAATAATAATAATAATAATAATAATAATAATAATAATAATAATGTAGAAGGATGGAACGTGTGCAGTGGACAGACAGAATATGAAATAAGCTGTGTTGGAAAGAGTGGGTGAAAAAAGAATAATGCTGAAACTGATCAGGAAGAGGAAAAGGAATTGGTTGGGTCACTGGCTGAGAAGAAACTGCCTGCTGAAGGATGCACTGGAAGGAATGGTGAACGGGAGAAGAGTTCGGGGCAGAAGAAGATATCAGATGATAGACGACATTATGATATATGGATCATATGAGGCGACTAAGAGGAAGGCAGAAAATAGGAAAGACTGGAGAATGCTGGGTTTTCAGTGAAAGACCTGCCCTTGGGCAGAACACTATAAATGAGTGAATGTATAGATCATAAAAATAGTCAAATGAACTGATCGTGTTTTGGGATTAAAGTCTTCAATTGTTTATTTTAAAATTTTAAAACCTAATAAAATTATGGTTCAGACATTTTAAAGAAAGTGCTTTTAGGAGTAAAATATCAAAAAGATTTTGGCTTTATCTTAGAAAATGGCCAAGATATATCCATTTTAATGAATCAGACTATCCCGGTACTTTATTTCTTTTTCATAATTTGAGTTCCGAATCTTTTTTTTTTTTTTTCAAAACTAATGCCGATTTTAAGTTGTGGCAGAATGATATTTCTACATATAACCAAATACCTTACTATAATAATACCGGACAGCTGTATACTAGTAATATTGGCGTGAGTGCGAAATATCGCAGACCTGACATCTAGCGCAGAGGGATGGAATTACGTCCACATATACAAATATTAATATAGCGAGATTCGAACTATTGTTTAAAACGTGAGTTACTAATGTGGGATAATATATGAAACACTTAAGAAATGTTGAATAATATTTAATGTAAAATTATTACCTTATATCAAAGCTGCATATTACGAGAAATATTGCATACTTCATATTACTTTCCGTAATTAATTGTTACATATTTTTTCTTTGGTTTAGTGAGACAAAATCAATTCTGACATTAGGAATGAATTTACAATAATACTTTATATACCCATTGCTGACAACTGCAAAAATAAAAATGGTAGTATTCTGATGCTTGTAATAATTATTGGTAAAGGCACGTAGACAACAATAAAACTTAATTTGCTAAAACCTTAAAATTTCCAATATATTTTAACTTCTATTCATTTATTAGGCCTAAATAAAAAGCTAATTTTTATTGTTCTATCAACACAGAGACAAAAGCATTAGGCCTAATGACGAATTTTGTTGATTCACGTTTTATGAACTGTCGGAAATCGAAAGTACGATTTGGAGCAATTTGTAATGCTGCAATTGTCACAATTATAAACAGCACACATACACCCTGACATTTTAACACTAGTACTAATTCATAAAACTATTAACTAGCCCAACAACAATATAAAAAAAAGTAGCCACGTTCAATTAGTAGGCTAGCGGTGTCAAAGAGGACGGAAGCTTTGTAGTGTCAATAATTTTAATTATGTCGCTGTCCATTGTCATCGTCAAGTCTTTTGAAGGCCGCTCCAATACTCCACGCGGAGTTGCAAATTTTAGCAGTGTGTCTTGTTCTAGTTCACAGTGAAAATTAATTATATTACAGTTCAGTGTATAATAAAAATGTGGAGGCCGTGGGAAGCGAGTGAAGTGTCGGAACCGATCCCATGAACGCCAATAACGACGATGGTAATAATAATAATAATAATAATAATAATAATAATAATAATAATAATAACAATAATATATCAGAGTTAAATAACAATTCAAATTCAAAAGCTAGACCAAAATTATGTATGCGGTGTCAAACGTTCACACGTATGTTCTGAAAAACAATTTAGGTCAAGGAAAAATTTCGGAGACATCTAAAATTCTTAAATTAAATAGAAATACTGTAAGTAAAATTGCGAAAAAGGGACCTAAGACACCTAAAAAGCGTGGACACAAAGTCACAAAATTGAATAAAGTAGATGGTTTTACGTGTGACTACATTCCCCGTGAAATATATAGTTCTTACAATAAGGCCAATCCTTAACAATAAAAGAATTATTACAAAAAGTCAAACTTTCCGGTTTTCCTTATGGAGAAACATTTAATTATTTCTTTAAATAATTAATTTAAAATAAATAATCTAAATAATATAAATAATCTTCAAATTAACTCATGCTTTGAGCAATTAAGCCTAGCCAATATCCATGTTATATTAATATCAGCAGCAACAAACAAGACGTGACAACGTCGCATTTTCATTTTATTATCGGTGCATGCAATAAAGACCTACAAATCTTAAAAGGAATGCCGCTGCCTAATAATTAAACGAGGCAACTTTACATTACAGTTGATTACAGCTTGTTTCGCGAGTATCTCCACACCACAGGTAGGTAGCAGCACCAGCGTCGTTCGCACGGAAAACTGCTAGCTGTCCGGTATTATTATAGTAGGGTATTTGATATAACAAGTGAAAAATTGTATATACATTAATTAGACAAAACAATTTAAATTACATCAACTTCTGCCTTTAAGGACTTCACCTGTACAGCCCTTGGACACCGCAACACTTTTTTACTCACTGCATGTGAGAAGTCCCGCGTTCCCCGCACTCTCTTGTCTATAGAATGCGAAAGGCTTTCCGCTGGCAGATGCCGATGTTTCCTTCAAAAGCGAGACCTGGCTCCCGCCGATGACTGTAACAGCTGCTATTGTGACGTAACAGGTAATCAAGGATCCACGCAACGCAGGACGTGTTATCGACCTGCAGGCCAACAGCCTGAACCTGGGGAATCGATTGCAAGTGCAACATGTGTAATGTATGTATGTATGTATGTATGTATGTATGTATGTATGTATGTATGTTCTCAGAAGAAAGTCCTCTCCCCTCCCCCCACAGAATTTTCTTGCTATCGAATCCCGGTCGTGGTCGTTTCCTCAATAAAACTGCAGGGAACTGACATTCGGCGTAAGGAGTCTGGTTCTCAAAGGGCAGCGAAGAAGGCCCCCTCTTTCTTTCTGCTTAATGACCGCAGATTTCTCACAGGGGCCGATCCTGGCTTCTTGTTCGGGCCCAGCGAGCGGAACCGTGCAGACACGTTTGAAGAAGCACCTGTCGTTGTGGAAGCGGCTTTCAAGCTTATGGAAAACTAAAACTGACATAAGCAAATCGCTGTTAAGTTCATTTTATGTGCATTATTAATTACAATTGAACCTTAGAGTCAGTCTTGCTATGTGGCGTTAACACAATCTATGTTAACTATATGTGGTTGCTAGGATACGAAATCGTGATAATACTAAAACAGACATAAGCAAATCGCTGTTAAGTTCATTTTATGTGTATTATTAATTACAATTGAACCTTAGAGTCAGTCTTGCTATGTGGCGTTAACACAATCTATGTTAACTATATGTGGTTGCTACGATACGAAATCGTGATAATACTAAAACTGACATAAGCAAATCGCTGTTAAGTTCATTTTATGTGCATTATTAATTACAATTGAACCTTAGAGTCAGTCTTGTTATGTGGCGTTAACACAATCTATGTTAACTATATGTGGTTGCTAGGATACGAAATCGTGATAATACTAAAACTGACATAAGTAAATCGCTGTTAAGTTCATTTTATGTGCATTATTAATTACAATCGAAGCTTAGAGTCAGTCTTGTTATGTGGCGTTAACACAATCTATGTTAACTATATGTGGTTGCTAGGATACGAAATCGTGATAATACTAAAACTGACATAAGCAAATCGCTGTTAAGTTCATTTTATGTGCATTATTAATTACAATTGAACCTTAGAGTCGGTCTTGTTATGTGGCGTTAACACAATCTATGTTAACTATATGTGGTTGCTAGGATACGAAATCGTGATAATACTAAAACTGACATAAGCAAATCGCTGTTAAGTTCATTTTATGTGCATTATTAATTACAATTGAACCTTAGAGTCGGTCTTGTTATGTGGCGTTAACACAATCTATGTTAACTATATGTGGTTGCTAGGATACGAAATCGTGATAATACTAAAACTGACATAAGCAAATCGCTGTTAAGTTCATTTTATGTGCATTATTAATTACAATTGAACCTTAGAGTCAGTCTTGTTATGTGGCGTTAACACAATCTATGTTAACTATATGTGGTTGCTAGGATACGAAATCGTGATAATACTAAAACTGACATAAGCAAATCGCTGTTAAGTTCATTTTATGTGCATTATTAATTACAATTGAACCTTAGAGTCGGTCTTGTTATGTGGCGTTAACACAATCTATGTTAACTATATGTGGTTGCTAGGATACGAAATCGTGATAATACTAAAACTGACATAAGCAAATCGCTGTTAAGTTCATTTTATGTGCATTATTAATTACAATTGAACCTTAGAGTCGGTCTTGTTATGTGGCGTTAACACAATCTATGTTAACTATATGTGGTTGCTAGGATACGAAATCGTGATAATACTAAAACTGACATAAGCAAATCGCTGTTAAGTTCATTTTATGTGCATTATTAATTACAATTGAACCTTAGAGTCGGTCTTGTTATGTGGCGTTAACACAATCTATGTTAACTATATGTGGTTGTTAGGATACGAAATCGTGATAATACTAAAACTGACATAAGCAAATCGCTGTTAAGTTCATTTTATGTGCGTTATTAATTACAATCGAACCTTAGAGTCAGTCTTGTTATGTGGCGTTAACACAATCTATGTTAACTATATGTGGTTGCTAGGAAACGAAATCGTGATTAAAAAAAAAAGAAAAATGACATAAGCATATCGCTTGTAAGTTAATTTAATGTGTATCGTTACTTAAAATTGGAGGCGTTGTTGCTAGGATACGAAATCCTATTATTAAGACAATTTTTTTTGCATATTTGGGAGTATAATTCAGTAGATCTGTGTGTTATCTTTAATGAAACATTACGTTAGGTTGCACACCCCGCTATTTGGACTGGTGCCGCCTGTGAGTTCATTCGCAGGAAATGCAAATCAAATTCGTAGATTAAGAAAAGTGGTTGACACGATTCCAGGCTGTATCGGTGTTGTTAGCGAATATACAGAGCTGTGTATACGCGCCAGTTCCTTCTTCTAATTTTCGGAGTCGCTCACTCTTATTAGTGTCGCTTGCAGGTTGCTGGAAGACCTTGGCAGTTGGGCACTGTCGTGCGCTCCCCTCTGCCGCCCCCCCTCCCAGTGCCCCCCCACCGGTCGCGTGGAGGGGGGGACGGGGCACACTGCAACTCCTTTAGCCGCCTGCATGGTGTATTTATAACCCGTCCTGCATGTTATTAATCTTTCCTTCCGAAAACGTTAATGGACGGATTGCATAAGAAGTCAGCAAAGTTCTTACAGGATCAGTGGCGCTCTGGAAAATACTTCTGTGCGTCAGTGGCGTATTGGTGTGTGTACGGCAGATCATGTTCACAGATACGTGCCTTGTGTTTGCCAGTTATTTGCTATAAAGAATGTCCATAAATTATTCTCAAATCGGTAATTTTTTCTCTAGTATTAAGTTAAAATCCCATTGTAATAGCAATATGCATTACAAGAGCGGTATGTTGACGTTTTCATGTTCGAGGAAAACAAACATACCGCTCGTGTATCGAACATTATTTTGTGCGAAGATCGTTTATAACATACCTGAAAGACGAATTTCTAATTAGTTGCAATGAAATCTCCATCTTGGTTTCTGTTTAATGACGGCAACTTCGGAAAACCAAAATATCTTTCTTCAACATTGTTGCTATAAAATGTTTTCTGTGTTTACTATACTCTAGCAGGCCGTGATATACGTCTGTCTTTTTTTTTTCCCCCAGTCTATAAATGCGAACTTAAAACAAACGGTAAGGTTATGTAATGATTTATTTTTCATTTTAATATTTTAACAATATTATTTATATAACATATTGCAGTAATAACATCGGCATCTGGAATCTTGTTGATTTTTTCACGGCTTCCTTAATGTTACTTGTATCAGGAATGCAATAACTTTTGTGGAGTAGTAGACTTCACTTAATGTTTGCAAATATTTAAAAACAATAATTAACAGTGCAATTTAGGTGAAATTGCAGTGGTAAGTTTCCAATTTATAATCATTACTATGTTAAACGTCTCTAAAAATAATATGTTAAAAGCCTAAAGCAGTAAAATGAATGTCCCGCTTAAGCGGTAAGAAGAGGGAAATTGTTGTGTGTGTTACGTTGGGAATACTGAATGTGGTATTTCACACTTACCGCGTATTGGTTCTGTGCGGAAAACAAGCAAATACGCACGATCTCGCACAAAAGACTAATATGGCCTACCTTTTCTTATTGCTAACAAATTGAATTGTTCAATAATAACACAGAATTCCATTACAGAAGACTAATACTCATAACAATGTGTAGCAAGTGTTTGAAATTTTGGCACTTTTTGGGACATCCGGAACTCAAACTAAGGTCCATTAATACTGAGGCCGCCGAACTTCTGACTCTAGACAGGAAGTGGGCCAGCTCCATTGTTATGGCATTATCAACAGTAATCTCACTAGAGGTTTTTATTTATCTACAGAAAATCAAAACTCGAGTGGGATTTAATCGACTATTACACGATTAGAAGAAAGTATATAAAGATTAGAAGAAATAAAGTACTCTAATACAATAAAATATTAATTGACTTACTGAAATTCTATTTTACTAATGTTAGCTTCGCCAAAACGTTCGAATGGAGCCGCCATTTTCAGTTGACTGTATTTGCTGTAAACAAATGACGATCGGAAAGCATATTTCATAGTACCGTAAAGAATTTGCAGTTTGAAATATTGGCAAACCAAGAAACAAATGCTAGGGTAGTGATAAAAACAAACGATTGCTAGCGAAGCGATAAAATTAAACAAATGCTAGGGAAGCGATAAAATTAATTAAATGCTAGGGAAGCGATAAAATTAAACAAATGCTAGGGAAGCGATAAAATTAATTAAATGCTAGGGAAGCGATAAAATTAAACAAATGCTAGGGAAACGATAAAATTAAACAAGTGCAAGGGAAGCGATAAAATTAAATGCTAGGGGAGCGATAAAACTTAACAAATGCTAGGGAAACAATAAAATTGAATAAAATCTAGGGAAGCGATAAAATTAAATACTAGGGAAGCGATAAAATTAAACAAATGCTAGGGAAGCGATAAAATTAAACAAATGCTAGGGAAACGATAAAATTGAATAAATGCTAGGGGAGCGATAAAATTAAATGCTAGGGAAGCGATAAAATTAAACAAATGCTAGGGAAACGATAAAATTGAATAAATGCTAGGGGAGCGATAAAACTTAACAAATGCCAGGGAAGCGATAAAATTAAATGCTAGGGAAGCGATAAAATTAAACAAATGCTAGGGAAGCGATAAAATTAATTAAATGCTAGGGAAGCGATAAAATTAAACAAATGCTAGGGAAACGATAAAATTAAACAAGTGAAAGGGAAGCGATAAAATTTAATGCTAGGGGAGCGATAAAACTTAACAAATGCTAGGGAAACGATAAAATTGAATAAAATCTAGGGAAGCGATAAAATTAAATACTAGGGAAGCGATAAAATTAAACAAATGCTAGGGAAGCGATAAAATTAAACAAATGCTAGGGAAACGATAAAATTAAATAAATGCTAGGGAAGCGATAAAATTAAATGCTAGGGAAGTGATAAAATTAAACAAATGCTAGGGAAACGATAAAATTAAACAAGTGCAAGGGAAGCGATAAAATTAAATGCTAGGGAAGCGATAAAATTTAACAAATGCTAGGGAAACGATAAAATTAAATGCTAGGGAAGCGATAAAATTAAATGCTAGGAAAGCGATAAAATTAAACAAATGCTAGGGAAACGATAAAATTAAATAAATGCAAGGGAAGCGATAAAATTAAACGAATGCTAGGGAAGCGATAAAATTAAACAAATGCTAGGGAAGCGATAAAATTGTGCGATAAGCAGCCATGATTGGTTGAAAGACGTCCTTTCGTACCGTTTTATTGGTCAAACGTAGTATGACGTAGTAAGAGTGTAATAGTCAGCAAAATCTTGGCAATATGAAAATAACCATATCGTGACATGGTACTTACTAAACTCGAAAGAGTTATGTAGTGGACGTATGATTCATTTCCCCCGCCATTTGCATTCCATCACAGCCCCGATGTCACGCGCGCATAAACATTCAGTAAATACGGAAATAAGACAATCGCGTTTTATAGCCGATGACGTGTTACCCCGTCGAGTCGAGGGTCACTTGGCTAACAAGCGAAAGCTACAACAAGGAGGCCCTGAAAACTGCGTCACGTCTAATTTATCCCGCGAATGTAACAAGTTGCCTTGGCAACGCTCGATCTCTTGAATGGAAACAGCTGAATGTGGTCGCGCGATTTGGAGATACCAGCGCGTCGAATTCATTGAGATGCGGGAACCCAGCCTGTCCGTTGAGAGGACTGACGTCTGTGCAAGTCCTGCCGTTTCCCCTGCCATTCATTGTACATTTGAGAAATTGTTGGTGAGTTAAAATATTGTGCACTGCAACACACAATAAAGAATTCACGTCTGATCAGATACTCGAACTGTGCAATAATAATAATAATAATAATAATAATAATAATAATAATAATAATAATCATCATCATCATCATCAGCATCTCAGTTTTTAGGCTCCTTGTCCTGTTCCCATCTGAAGAACGAAGATTCAGGGGATACTGAAGTGAAATCACATTTTTCGTGAAAAATGTCAAAAAAATGTTAATTCTTTGTTTTTACTCTTAAAAAAATATTGATACATGGGCTATTCCATATGAAATCGCATTTTTTATACTCTAATTTTTCCCTACTTATACAAGATGCTGAAGAGAGTGCATTTGCAAAAATATACTATCGCCTATTTTATAAAAACAAGCCTCTTTCAGCGCTAGAACTCTGGAACCGTTTACTGCAGAACATTGAACGAGAGCTCATTTTGAAGCTGACATTTGGTAGGTTATGTTAAGAAGTAATCCTTATTTTTATTGTATACAGGGAGACAGATAATCTGATTTTACTTGATTTTAGGCTTTTTGCCAATTTGTAAAAATGTAAAAAATATTGAGAAAAACCCTTGCATTATTAAGAGGGATTCGGAATTGTTTGCTTAGTGGTACGGCAATAAGTTTCGAGGGTATTAAATAAATTATTTTCACACGCCTAGACTTGAACGGCACAGTACCGCACGCACTGGCCGAGAGCTGAAGATAAGCGAGCGTTGGGCGTCATTGTAGTCCTGTGTTTATGAAAACCTGTGATAAAGCTAGCCTAGCTATGCGCTATTAAACGAAACATCGCGTGTTTATGTCTCCTGGCCTTGCTTGCCTAGGCTATCTCCCGCCTCACAGTCAGCTGGTTAGTTCACGCGCGTACTATTTATTTTCTTTATTTGATATTTTCAATACTTTCTTATCAACGTGCCATAAGTAAAAAATATGTGTTTATTTGTACTTTCAATGCGGAATCTAACCATATATTTTAAAAATATTTTTTCGTGGCCAAAGGCGTCTTAATTAAGAAAAATCTAAATTTCTCCATTTCCATAAAAAGTAAGAAAATCTGTTTATATGTCAATATAAACTTTAATTTCTCAGCATCAAAATAAACCATGATTTTGATCATTGGGTGAAAGGGTTTCGGAGCCACAACAGTTTAAAGTTGCTAATTTTATGAAAATACGATAAATTTAAATATTATTAATTTAAACACTATGAAGTTCTGATGCCTCAAACTTTGCACAAAGCATTGTATCACAGTTCTCTACGTAGAAAAAAAAAGTTTCATTGTATTTAGAAATTGCAAGGTCATTTTTCTCTATATTTCCGTCGATTTGAGATGGAATAGCCCACATATAGATGCTCCTGGCAAAATTTCAGAGACATCCGCCCCTTAAAACAATTCTTTGGCAGCCATTTTAAAGGCTGGTGTGCGTTCTTTAATTCCCGCGTCTCTGCTGTTTATTAACTGCGTTTTTGTCGGTTTTTAGTTTTTGAAATTTTTTCCCATGATCAGAATTTGTTTCCTTCCACAAATTTTAAGTTAGCTGCATGACATTTTTTTCCACAGCCCCTCAATCTAGACTGTATGAAGATGCCTTGGATATTTCAGTAAGACTTGGAAAGGATTAAGAAATAAATAATTTGTACAGTCGTTTTAATTTTTTTCTCATTTAAAGTATAGTAATATGAATACTTTTTAGACAAAACCAATGGACATATTTAATATTTCCATGCATATTATTATTATTATTATTATTATTATTATTAATATTATTATTATTATTAATATTATTAATATGCGGAAAATAATAGTGAAACTTTAATTAAAATTACTTTATATGAAAAATTAAGAACAAAATAATGATAAAATCCTATTTTGATGTATAAAATATTTACATATACAGAATGTGTACAAAAAATGCCGACAAATTAATTGTAGTGTTAGCCACAGAGTAAGGGAAAACGCCTATGCCAATGACAACGCCACAGTTCTATTTTAAATGTTTTTGAAGTTACCATCCTTTGAATTTGTTAAAGCCCTGTATGTAGCCCACCAATAATGAAAGTGAGACAATGTCTGAAAAGCCGAAAGAAGGGAAAGGGTACGTCTTATTTATAAGAAAGGTATTCCCGATGTTTTTTTTTTTTTGTTTCTTTTCGGTGAAATGATTCCACTTTTTTTTTACGTAAAATTATGTAAACTCAATCTCATTCAAGAGTGATTAGGCAGTATGTGGAAATCTGTACTCTGATATCGCTGCAAGTTTGAATTTGGAACAGTTCTTACATATGATGTACACCAACACTGCCTAATCACAAATAATTTGAATTAGAAGACTCAAATCTTTGCTTTTGTGTTTTTTTTTAAATTGAACATTGCAGAAAATTTTGTCCGTTTATTTTTTAGACACTCTGTATATGTGTGTGCGTGTGTAATATTTTCAAATGTCCCAATTTTATTTCGGGGTACCGGTACCCTTAAATATAGGTAGCTCGCACCGAACAAATCTTTAGTCACACAACTGTCCATTTGAACAACTTCCTCTTATAATTTTAAAGAAGGATATTAGAGTTGCATTAGAATAGTCCCATGGTCAGGGATCTTCTTTGTCTGTACTAACAACTCCAAGAATCTCTTAAAATAGAAAACACCAAAATTCTGCAAATTACTTTTGTTTTTAGCATGATTCATTTTTTTCCTTCTCGTTGTTATTGGTTACGATTATAGCGACGTGATGTCAGCGTTTCCAATCTGACGCAGTCATTTGTTTCTCCCTCGACGGAACAATTTGCTCTCGTTAGCAACAGTAATGAACAATAAACAGACGGTGTTAGAGGTCAGTGTGTCGTCAGGGGGTGAGTCCGTGAACTGTAACAGCAGTCTGTGAAAGACCCATCAGTGTCCGACTTATCTTTGCTAGGATTGTATGGCAATTGGACTGTGTAGTGTGAATCCTGGATGAAAATATTAGTGGCAAAATTTCGACCGAAGAATTTTTAATTACACATTGTGGCAACACTGTAGGGCCTGTTTTGCAAATGTTTTCTCATGTTCATTATTCAAACCACCTTCCTTTTTATTATTATTTTTTATTTATTCATAATTTATTTATTATATATTTATTCATTATATGAATTTATTATTCATTTTATATTTATTTATTATTTATTATTATTTATTTATTCAGCGTATATTTATTATTAAATTTATTTATTCACCTATAATTTTTTTTGTTTATTTATTTATATTTGTTATTTATTTTATTAATTTATTTCTTCTTTTATTTATACATTATTAATTATTATTTATTACTTATTTATGCATTTATTTATTTTTTTTTCATTCATCATTTATGAATTTTTATTTCTTGTTTATTTATTAATTATTTATTTATTGGTAATTAATATTATTTATTTATTGATATGTTTATTTCTTATTTATTATTCATTTATGTATTTATTCATTATTTATTTATTTGTTATTTTTCGTATTAATTATTATTGATTTATTTATTTGTGTTGTATTCATTATTTATTAATTATTTATTGCATATTCATTATTTATTATTGTCCACACCTGTGGGGTAACGGTCAGCGCGTCTGGCCGCGAAACCAGGTGGCCTGGGTTCGAATCCCGGTCGGGGCAAGTTACCTGGTTGAGTTTTTTTCCGGGGTTTTCCCTCAACCCTATACGAGCAAATGCTGGGTAACTATCGGTGCTGGACCCCGGACTAATTTCACCGGCATTATCACCTTCATTTCAATCAAACGCTAAATAACTTGAGATGTTGATACAGCGTCGTAAAATAACCTACTAATAAAAAAAGTGAGAGAAGAGCCAAAGAAGTAATAGTTTTTTAAATGTGAAATAACACCGAATTTTTTTGTGCGGAATAACAACGAAATTAAGCAAATTTTTAGCACGAAATTTATTCACCGCAAAGTAGGATCCTTAGCTATGAAGCCTCCCTAACAGACCTTGTCCCCCTCCAGGCAGAACCTGAAGTAACGCCCGTTTGAAG